>NC_045435.1:193509621-193595953 GCF_002776525.5 Piliocolobus tephrosceles | reverse complement strand
ATAATGGGAGACTTCAACACTCCACTGTCAACATTAGACAGATCAACAAGACAGAAAGTTAACAAGGATATCCAGGAATTGAACTCATCTCTGCACCAAGCGGACCTAATAGACATCTATAGAACTCTCCACCCCAAATCAATAGAATATACATTCTTCTCAGCACCACATCACACTTATTCCAAAATTGACCACATAATTGGAAGTAAAGCACTCCTCAGCAAATGTAAAAGAACAGAAATTATAACAAACTGTCTCTCAGACCACAGTGCAATCAAACTAGAACTCAGGACTAAGAAACTCAATCAAAACCACTCAACTACATGGAAACTGAACAACCTGAAGGCAGAAATAAAGATGTTCTTTGAAACCAATGAGAACAAAGATACAACATACCAGAATCTCTGGGACACATTTAAAGCAGTGTGTGAGGGAAATTTATAGCACTAAATGCCCACAAGAGAAAGCAGGAAAGATCTAAAATTGACACTCTAACATCACAATTAAAAGAACTAGAGAGGCAAGAGCAAACACATTCAAAAGCTAGCAGAAGGCAAGAAATAACTAAGATCAGAGCAGAACTAAAGGAGATAGAGACACAAAAAACCCTCCAAAAAATCAATGAATCCAGGAGTTGGTTTTTTGAAAAGATCAACAAAATTGACAGACCACTAGCAAGACTAATAAAGAAGAAAAGAGAGAGGAATCAAATAGGTGCAATAAAAAATGATAAAGGGGATATCACCACCGACCCCACAGAAATACAAACTACCATCAGAGAATACTCTAAACACCTCTACGCAAATCAACTAGAAAATCTAGAAGAAATGGATAATTTCCTGGACACTTATACTCTCCCAAGACTAAACCAGGAAGAAGTTGAATCCCTGAATAGACCAATACAGGCTCTGAAATTGAGGCAACAATTAATAGCCTACCCACCAAAAAAAAGCGCAGGACCAGATGGATTCACAGCTGAATTCTACCAGAGGTACAAGGAGGAGCTGGTACCATTCCTTCTCAAACTATTCCAATCAATAGAAAAACAGGGAATCCTCCCTAACTCATTTTATGAGGCCAACATCATCCTGATACCAAAGCCTGGCAGAGACACAACAAAAAAAGAGAATTTTAGACCAATATCCCTGATGAACATCAATGCAAAAATCCTCAATAAAATACTGGCAAACCGGATTCAGCAGCACATCAAAAAGCTTATCCACCATGATCAAGTGGGCTTCATCCCTGGGATGCAAGGCTGGTTCAACATTCGCAAATCAATAAATGTAATCCAGCATATAAACAGAACCAAAGACAAAAACCACATGATTATCTCAATAGATGCAGAAAAGGCTTTTGACAAAATTCAACAGCCCTTCATGCTAAAACCGCTCAATAAATTTGGTATTGATGGAACGTACCTCAAAATAATAAGAGCTATTTATGACAAACCCACAGCTAATATCATACTGAATGGGCAAAAACTGGAAAAGTTCCCTTTGAAAACTGGCACAAGACAGGGATGCCCTCTCTCACCACTCCTATTCAACATAGTGTTGGAAGTTCTGGCTAGGGCAATCAGGCAAGAGAAAGAAATCAAGGGTATTCAGTTAGGAAAAGAAGAAGTCAAAGTGTCCTTGTTTGCAGATGACATGATTGTATACTTAGAAAACCCCATCGTCTCAGCCCAAAACCTTCTTAAGCTGATAAGCAACTTCAGCAAAGTCTCAGGATACAAAATTAATGTGCAAAAATCACAAGCATTCTTATACACCAATAACAGACAAGCAGAGAGCCAAATCAGGAGTGAACTTCCATTCACAATTGCTTCAAAGAGAATAGAATACCTAGGAATCCAACTTACAAGGGATGTAAGGGTCCTCTTCAAGGAGAACTACAAACCACTGCTCAGTGAAATCAAAGAGGACACAAACAAATGGAAGAACATACCATGCTCATGGATAGGAAGAATCAATATCGTGAAAATGGCCATACTGCCCAAGGTTATTTATAGATTCAATGCCATCCCCATCAAGCTACCAATGAGTTTCTTCACAGAATTGGAAAAAACTGCTTTAAAGTTCATATGGAACCAAAAAAGAGCCCGCATTGCCAAGACAATCCTAAGTCAAAAGGACAAAGCTGGAGGCGTCACGCTACCTGACTTCAAACTATACTACAAGGCTACAGTAACCAAAACAGCATGGTACTGGTACCAAAACAGAGATATAGACCAATGGAACAGAACAGAGTCCTCAGAAATAATACCACACATCTACAGCCATCTGATCTTTGACAAACCTGAGAGAAACTAGAAATGGGGAAAGGATTCCCTATTTAATAAATGGTGCTGGGAAAATTGGCTAGCCATAAGTAGAAAGCTGAAACTGGATCCTTTCCTTACTCCTTATATGAAGATTAATTCAAGATGGATTAGAGACTTAAATGTTAGACCTATGACCATAAAAACCCTAGAAGAAAATCTAGGTAGTACCATTCAGGACATAGGCATGGGCAAGGACTTCATGTCTAAAACACCAAAAGCAACGGCAGCAAAAGCCAAAATTGACAAATGGGATCTAATTAAAGAGCTTCTGCACAGCAAAAGAAACTACCATCAGAGTGAACAGGCAACCTACAGAATGGGAGAAAATTTTTGCAATCTACTCATCTGACAAAGGGCTCATTTCCAGAATCTACAAAGAACTCAAACAAATATACAAGAAAAAAACAAACAACCCCATCCAAAAGTGGGGAAAGGATATGAACAGACATTTCTCAAAAGAAGACATTCATACAGCCAACAGACACATGAAAAATCCTCATCATCACTCGCCATCAGAGAAATGCAAATCAAAACCACAATGAGATACCATCTCACACCAGTTAGAATGGCAATCATCAAAAAATCAGGAAACAACAGCTGTTGGAGAGGATGTGGAGAAACAGGAACACTTTTACACTGTTGGTGGGATTGTAAACTAGTTCAACCATTATGGAAAACAGTATGGCAATCCCTCAAGGATCTACAACTAGATGTACCATATGACCCAGCCATCCCACTACTGGGTATATACCCAAAGGATTATAAATTATGCTACTACAAAGACACATGCACACGTATGTTTATTGCGGCACTATTCACAATAGCAAAGACTTGGAATCAACCCAAATGTCCATCAGTGACAGACTGGATTAAGAAAATGTGGCACATATACACCATGGAATACTATGCAGCCATAAAAAAGGATGAGTTTGCGTCCTTTGTAGGGACATGGATGCAGCTGGAAACCATCATTCTTAGCAAACTATCACAAGAAGAGAAAACCAAACACCGCATGTTCTCACTCATAGGTGGGAACTGAACAATGAGTTCACTTGGACTTGGGAAGGGGAACATCACACACTGGGGCCTATCATGGGGAGGGGGGAGGGGGGAGGGATTGCACTGGGGAGTTATACCTGATATAAATGATGAATTGATGGGTGCTGACGAGTTGATGGGTGCAGCACACCAACATGGCACAGGTATACATATGTAACAAACCTGCACGTTATGCACATGTACCCTAGAACTTAAAGTATAATAAAAATAAAAAAAAATAAAAAAAAACTAAGTATTTTTTACTGGCTTCAAGTTCATTTTAAACCAATAGTATTGTGACATGACTGCCAAATAAATAAATAAGTGGTCCAATATTCTTTCATATCTATAGAAATATGGTGTCATAGATGAGAAAAAGGGGATATGGCTTCTGGACTTGATTAGCATTCTTCCTCTAGCTGTTAAAATGGTCACGCCAGCAAGCTAAGCATATCCATACAAAGCTAGATGGAGAAGTCCTGGAATGTTTCCTCTGGGAAACGCTGAGAGAAGATTTTGGGGGTGGAATGTGTCATGGAGGTCTTAAGAGATCTAAAAGGGATTAAAGGGTGTTATAGGCTGTTGTGGAGGAGAAGATTTGGAACTATTGTATTGTTTTCAGGGGTGAATCTTAGGAATAACTTTAAACAATAAGAGCTGTCTAAAGAGGAATGGGTTATGTGGTGAGGCAGTGAGAGCTCCATTAGGAAAATTGTTCAAGCAGAGGCTAGACAACACCTTCTAAGGGTTGCTATGAGTCAGGAGGCAGGTTTTAAGAAGATATTACTAAAATGTCACTGATTCTAAGATAGTATTTCTACAGTAGAAGTAAATACTCCACTAAAGCATTATTTACCTTTTTAAAAATGTTTTTGTCATATTAAAAAAAAAAGTGTGGAGTTTGAAATTGGCAAACTGGAGTTTGCTATCAAATGGTATTTGGATATTGTTTAACCTCTTTGAACATTAGTTATGTCATCAGTAACATGGAGATTATCAATTACTTCTGCATTATTGTGGAGATTACACAACACAACATTGGTGAAAGATCCTTGGTAATGACTGGTCTTAGCAAGGGCTCAAAGATAGTAACTTTTGTCACAATTATTGTTTGTTCCTTCTATTTTCTACACGCATTTTACTTCCTCTTATCTAACAGATTCCTTTTAGGTGATTCTACTGAATCCTTCAGGGACATATGATGTAAGTGGGTGAAATGATAATTCCTATGAATCTGGTAGAAAGAGTTCACCCTGAAGGAAGTTGGCAGATCGCAGACGTATGGAGTCATCTGTTTTGTGTTTGCATTGATGCTTGTTTCCTACTAAACAGAGGTAACTTGCGGAACAGCTTTTCTTTGCTGTTGTTCTAAATTATAACCTGATTTTCCTGCCCATCAAAACCAGAACTAGGCCAACCTGATTGATTTATTTTTTCTTTGTTCAAAGTTTTAGGCAATAAAACAACCTATTAAAATTTTAAAGGCCCAAGCTCTCCATCGCAGAGTGGACATGATATCTGCAGCCTCCAGGAGTAAGAAGGGTTAGTAACTGAACTATTGGGCTCAGTTATGTATGTTTCTATGCCTAATTTTTCTATCAATAAAGTGAGCCTAAATCAATTTTACTTAAAATTACTCTTCAATGGGTGAGTTAATAAAGGAGAAGCAGTTTACTAGTCTTAGAAAAAGATCAAACACATGAGATCCTGTTCTCTCAAGCATACTGCCAAATATTAAGTAAGAATCTTCCACTTCAAATGCATTGAACTAAGGGACAAATGTACTGCGACTCTACCTCCCCATGACAGTCCTTTGGTAAAGAATTCACATCAAATTTTTTAAGTTGTTCACTTTGTTTCTTAACTACTTTTTGCTTTTCCTTCCAAAAATCAAATTTGTACTCCACAGCATTAACTATTCTAGACTTTTTCCCTGCCAAATATGAGAATTGATTTTTTTGATTCTATAAACAAGAAACAAATTAGAATCTATAGCTAATCAAAATTGATAACTGTGAGAGTGGGAATGATCAAGGTAAAGCTTATTATTGCTTAAACAGTTGCCTTGTTTATGATGACAAATAATTAGATTAAAAAGCTGCATGACCAGACTGTGAAATAACTTATTTAAAGGATTGTTAGAGGAACTGGGCCTATGTAACATATATTATTCATAAAGCCCATGAAAATTGAGTAAGCACTTTCTACAGTATCTAAGTTAGTGAGTAGTAGTGATATTATGTTTGATTACAAAGGTAGAGACAATTAGACAACATTTATAAGAAGTTGTTGAATTTTTCTGTTGCGGCTTTATACAATATGATAGCAATAATAATATGTACAAATGTATATTTACAAATATATTTTTGTATTATTTATTTCTTTGTATTATTTTCAAATATATATATATTTATATCAACTAATATGTTTGTATACCATTTTTAAATTTAAAAGTAACCAAATTAATTTATTTTATCATTTTAAAATAAGGTGTCAATTATGTTCTTAAGAGTTTACAACTGCTAAATACTAGATCAGAAAGTTATTTATTTCTAAATTTCATTTCCATTATGTTGGTTCCATTATGTTTAGCTTAAAAGATTTTAGAGAAGACCAAATGTAAACTTTTTAGGAAAACATTTCTTTATTTTAACTCTTAACTTCACTAGAGAGATAAGGTTCTATGTTATGTGACAAATAATGCTTCTCCATCAATAGTATAATACATTTTAAAACTGTCTCTAGAAATAGTACAGTTAATCAGATTTTCTTGACTAGTTGAGTGACAAATACTGACTTTTGCACATTAAATTCAATGTTAGTGAAGGTAGATCAGATAAAGAGAGTAGCTAAGTCAGAAGACTTCGTTGACAACTTTAAGAGAAATATTGTTGCTATGCTAATAGATTTTGGTTTTTAATCACAAAGAATAATCTCTTTGTTTATTTATAGTTTTAACCACTGTTAAAACCATACCTGCTCTTATAGACATAAAATATCCCCTGAAATATCACAATAAAAATTACAAAATATTATGAAAAATATAGACACCCATAATTTTACCATTTAAAAAAAAACTTTGTCTATTGTTAAGACTTTGGATTTTTTTTTCTATGCATGTTTTTCTTTCACACTTGGTTGTAATCAAAGTATGTATTTAATTATGTATTCTGATTTTTTCATTTAATTTTGCTCAAAGGGATTTTCAAATATCTTTACACAGTTTTCTAATCATCTTTCTAATGATTGCATTAGGCTAAATTTCAAGGTACCTCAAGATTTATTCCATTCGTACCACAAACATTTATTGGTCACTACTATAAGCTTAGCATTGTTTTAGGTACTTTACAAAAACTTCTACCCCTGTGCATTCTATGGGAAAATGACACAGGATGTATAGATGGTACATGAAAAAAAAAAATCCATAAAATCTCTAAATCAGTGCTATTACTATCCTAGTGTTAAATACTTCAGTTTTTCATTAGGTTGCTGATTATCAGCCAAGGCAGTAAAAAATATGTGTATATGTTTGTGTAGATCCTGTGGCAGGTTTAAATCTGTTAAACTTAAACTACTTTTTAAAAAAAATTTCTCTATCTAAACAGATATACAGCAGTCATAGCCTAGTAATAATGCCAGAAATATTTTGAGACTAAAAGAAAGTTCTGCCTGGATAGTTGATCAGGACAGCTTCTATTTTCAGTGGGCCTGGGCATGTGCTCCAGGCATCACCTGGATATTGACATGCTTTCCTTCATGTGTGGTGGGCTCCCAATTCAGAGATCCCACAGTCATCAAAGGTCCCTATCTGAGTAATTAAAACAAAAATGTTTTTGAGTGAGATTTGAAATTTCCTATGAGGATCCCTTTGGTAGGAGAAGAGCCCAAGCATATTCTCTCAGATAGAAGTAGAAGAAAGCAGCAAAGTTACTGGGTTTCCATATGTTGGTCACAGGTTAGCTTTTCATCTCATTTAGATGATAATAGATAACTCCATATGAGGAGGCACTATGCTAATTTTGATTAAAGGTCACGCATAGAAAAAAAGCATTAGATTTTCAAAAGAAACAAAAAGATAATACAACACCCTTAGGTTTAGATAAGACTAAACATCAAATAAGATACATCCATATATGCATATTTATTTTTTTATTTTTTTTGCTTTGTTTTCTGCTTCTTCATCAGTGAACATTCATTGATGCTTATTTCTATGAGGCACAATTAGAATGTTCCAGAACATAAACATAAACTGATATTTTGGTTATCTATGGGGAATGTAAGTGTGGTATTATTACCCCAGAAAAGTTGCTCTGGACATGACATCTTGAGCTTTTTTCCCTCTTTCTTTTTTTGAATCATTTCAACTTTCTTTTTCAATACTGTACTTACATTTATTTCCAAATTATCTTTTTGATATTTTTATAGATATTGAACTCAAAGTGATACCTTTAGCTTGGAATTACTAATTGACATCCTTTGATCTTATAATGGAGCTGAAAGAGTAGGGATGCAATACTTAAATAGCAAAGTGTCACCTGGAAACTGCCATTTTACACTGGTAATAGTAGTAGATATTTATTGAGCAACTTATGTTTCAGAAGTTTGGTAAGCACTTTATATGAATTACTTTACGCAATTCACTTAACAACAATATAACAGATGCACTACTTCTATACCTGTTTTACCAGTGAGGAAACTGGGGCACTGGGAAATTTTAAAACTGGCCCAAAGTCTCATGGTGAATGCAAAGCACACACTCTTAACCACTCTCTCAGGCTGCCTCTCTATATAAGGAGTTCTGATCATAATCTGGCAAATCATTTATCCATCCTTCCAGCCAGCTAGCCATTGAATCAAGTATTTAGCAAGGATGTAGGAGGGATATAAACTGTCAATAAGATAGACATGGTCACTGTCCTTGGGCTGCTTTCTAGAGAAGAGGAGGAACAATTAAGCAAGCATCCACACACAGTGTGGTTTATGCTATGATAGGGAAGTATAAGGTACTCAGGGGCATAGAAGAAGACTCTAAGCTAGTCTGGAGGAGGTGTCAGGTCGGCAGATCAGAAAGTTGTTGTCCTTATTCCTGTGTTCTCAGACATTTTGTCGCAAAAGGCATATAACATATCCTCAGAAGGAAAGGTCTTTGAAATAAGGTCCTCTTCTGTCTTGTTACCTGAGGGCCTGCCGCATAGTAGCTGCTCAATGAAAATTTGTTGAATGAATGAATGAGAATTCTAATGCTCCATAATAACTCCATTGTGACAGGGGGTCTTTTGACTTATTTCTAACTTTGTCTTTTTTCTGAATATTCTTAAACACTTTTCCTCTAAGTCTGAAATAAATGTATCCTTTTGACTTGCGAATTCAAGTCTCTGCTCCGTTTTAAGCCATTACTAAAAGCTCTAGTACAAGAAAGCTGCTGCACCCATAATATTTCACTAGAAAGAGACCTCCCCAGGTCTCTTTTAAACCAAGTGTCCTGAAGTAGGAATTCTGGGACAATCTGGTAAAGTGGAGACTGGTTGCTTTTTCCCTCTTTTTTTCAGTTGGTCTGTGGGATTTGATGCTCTGCTCACTTTCCATAGTTCTGAAAGGCTTGTTCTCCATTTACCTGGGCATGATGGCCTGGAAATTTCTCTTACCTCACTTCTCCCCAACTCTTTCACTCTTCAAACGGTATTAACTTTGGGGAACTAGTTCTTAATTATTTACCACACACTTCTCTGGAAGACTATAAGAATCCAGGACAAAACTAGAGGAAGAGGCCAAAAGTAAACTGAAAGAACAGGCTAATGATTTCTCTGAGCAAGAATTTTTGTTATTATAATGCAGTGATTTACATAGGTTGTAATTCTCCAGAGCAGGTGTTGGGTTATGTCTTCCTTATGCCTGCTTGGAATGCCTTTGTGCTAATGTGCTATTTTTTCTGATGAACAACAGCAAATATAGGCAGCAAAATAATGTTGGTGGTTGAAGCTAATAGCAACGGGAAACCAAAGCTTCCCAGGGGAAGACAGAAGTTAACTGGGAGCTAGTAATCTTTTTGGAGAGTTACAGTGGCCAGGTTTGTATGTGATTTTACATTTTCCTAATTGCATCATCTTAATTCCTAGCCTGATCCCACTATTTAAAATTGTACCTTGTTCTTTTCTCCATTTTATGTTTCTTCAGAGCCCTTATCTTCATTATGTAATTTACTTACTATTATTAATGTCTGATATCTTGGGAATTTTTGTCTGTTTTGTTTATTACTTATCCAGGGCCTAGAAGTGACCTGGTACAGGGTAGGTGTGCCATAATTCATTTATCCAACAGATAAATGAATTATTAATTCTGATGAAAGCGATATTTTAAAAGTAACTATAATCAAGTTTTTTCATACATGTATTGATTTTATAAACAAATGGCTGGGCTGGGCACAGTGGCTCATGCCTGTAATCCTAGCACTTTAGGAGGCCAAGGTGCGTGGATCACCTGATGTCAGGAGTTCAAGACCAGCCTGGCCAACATAGTGAAACCCCATCTCCACTAAAATACAAAAAAAAATTTAGCCAGGTGTGGTGGCAGATGCCTGCAATCCCAGGTACTGGGGAGGCTGAGGCAGGACAATCACTTGAACCTGGGAGGCAGAGGTTACAGTGAGCTGAAATCACACCATTGCACTCCAGCCTGGGCAAAAAGAGTGAAACTCTGTCTCAAAATAAATAAATAAATAAATAAAAATAAAATAAATTGCTGAACATTAAAAATTATTTTATATAAATCTTGTAATTAGACAAAATATTACAGTGGACTTCTACAAAAGCTTTGATAGTCAAAACCCACACGAATCATTATGATATGCTCCTCAAAAACATACACATGGAAGAATAAGCCTGTGCTGGTGAGAATGGAAAATCCTGAGGTTTCCTGAAGCCAGTAGACTTGAATCCCTAAAGCTAAGGGTATGGTTTGTTTCAATGAACTCATAACTGTCTGGCAGCAAGGCTGAGGCTGCTTGCCACCCCCATGACACTCTGAGGCTCACTAGTTTTACATTTCTATTTCTGGACAAAACATTATCATTTGATTTCGTGGTTCTTAATACAGGATCAGACAGCTTGCGGGAACTCAAAACATAAAAGATGAATAGAGGAACATATTAATTATTTGGGAGTGTCTCCTGCATTTGAGGTTGTCATAATCACAGCAGATGCTTTTCTGACAATGACATGTTAGTATGCTGTGAAGACTTCATTGGCTGCTCCAGTTTTTCCTCTTCCCAAGACTCTCTGGCTTTTAGGGCCAATCTAGTGTAGGCAAAGCTGGGCTAATCTGAGTAGAAGGCAAGTACACTTTTGGCTGAGATCCAGGTACCTTCCTCTGTCACCCAGTGTGGGCCTGAACAAACTCAACTGCTGGCCTGAATCACTGATAAAGGACTAGACATATCTAGAAGTAGGAGGGACAAATGGCCTCACAGGTCCTGGATTAATATAACGAGTGGATGAGTTCAAAAAGATAGAGCATTGCAAGTGAGTTCTTTGTAGGACTGTACTAATGACATCTGACTTAATTCTAAATGGAGAAAAGTTTGGGCAGGCAGGTAAACATATGTGAATCACATAGTTGTGTGACACCTGTGAAATTCTTCAATATTTCATATATTTTAATGTGGTCATTGGGGGAAAAGCCTCACGTAAACTATTGGTCAAATGGTACACGGGGATTCATCAACTCTAAGGTTTAAACCCATTTGTTCTTTTAATACTCTGGAAAATTTTTTAAAACCAGCTTTATTGAGATAAAACTCACCATACAATTTACCTACTTAAAGTACACAATTCAACAGTCTTTAGTATATTTACAGTATTGTAACCATCATGACAGTCAATTTTAGACCATTTGCATCACTCCAAGAAGACACCCTGTGCCCTTTAGTCACTCCCCTTTTCTCCCTAATCTTACCTTCTACTCCAGTCTCAAGAAACAACTAATCTACTTTCTCTGTAGATTTGCCTGTTGTGGATATGTTATGTAAATAAATCATATAATACGTGGTCTTCTTTCACTTAACATAATCTCTTCAATGTTCACCCATGTTGTAGTGTGTATCAGCCACATGATTTTCGTTGCTGCATACTATTTTATCATTTCATTCCATACTACATTTTATTTATCCATTCATCATTCAGTAGACAACCTGGGTTGTTTCAATCAACTTCTTTGGGTGTTATGAGTAATGCTTCTATGAACATTTGTGTACAGTTTTTGAATGGACATGAGTTTTCAATTCTCTTGAATATATGCCTAGGAGTGGAATTGTTTGATTATGTGGTAACTCTATTTTCAACTTTTTGAGGAACAATCAAACTCTCTTCCATAGCAATTGCACCATTTTACATCCCCACCAGCAATACCAGCAATATGTGACAGTTCAATTTTCCCTACATCTTACTAACACTTGCTATTATCTGTTTTTGTTTGTTTGTTTTTTGCTGATAGCCATTCCGGTTGGTGTGAAGTGGGATTGTATTGTGGTTTTGATTTGATTTTCATTTCCCTAACCACTAATGGCTAGTAAACACCTGCTCATGTGTAAATTGGCTGTTTTACCTGCTCTTTGGAGAAATGTCTATTCAAATTTTTTGTCCATTTTAAAATGGGTTATTTGTGTTTTTGTTGTTGAGTTCTTCATTTTCTGCCTTGACAGTGGAGGATAGTTGGAGGAAGAGAGTCTCACACCTCTCAGTTGCTCTCATCTAGAATAGAGCTCTGAAACACAAAGCTGGGGATGATGAGTAATGCTGGTAGCCTCCTTCTCTCAGGGCATACTGTAGATGAGGATCTAGGGTGAGAGGGGGCCCTGTGTTATTGGCTGCACCCATCCATAGTGGAACATCATCACACTCAATGAGAGAGGGCAGGGAAATATATTGTGGTTCAAGCCTCACAATTGTTTGCAGTTCTTACTGAAATATAAGAGATTGTCTTGAATATATATTTTCTTCATGCTGTATGTTCTCAGGACAATTTCCAGGAACTTTAAATTGTTACTTATCTATAATTTTCACCAGTTATTGTCATTTTTAGGGAGTGGATTTGAAAAGCTCTTCACATCACCATTCTGGAAGTGAGCCCCGTTTGGATCATTTTTTATGAATATTTTGTTTCTTTTATACTTGGTGGTAAAATAGTGGTAAAACTCTCCTTATAATTAGCATAGTAGAGATAGAATTGCTGTATAATTACAAAGGGTAGTTTTTATAAAAGTATTTGCAAATTTACAGTGAATTAAGAAAACCAATGAGAGTTGAGGACTGGTTGACTTTCAACTTCAAATTGACTTTCAACTTCAAATCTAGTCAAATTCTAGAATGACTATGTTTTGACAAATAATTTTTAACTTATTGTCATTAAACAGTTGTAAAGAAATATCTGAATAATGAGAGTGACAGTGCATTTCATACTACAGCTTGTTGGTTTTGGTCTAGTTATCTGTGTATAAAGCCATCACAGTCATTGAAAAAGTCACCAAAATGACCTGTTTTAAACAGCATAGAAATAATTCAGATGTGGAAATCAAGTTATTAAAAATTCAACACTTTTGTGTATACATTTTAAAATTTCACTAGCAAAAATGACCATGTATTTTCTAATTTTTGTCTAATTCAAAATAAGTACTGCACCACAAAGTATTTTTGAAAACCAACTTTCCCAACACCCCTGATGCAGTTATTTGGACTTTAGGGGCTAAGTCTTACATTTAACAATTCTTCAAACTCCTTATCTGATTTGATTATGCACTGGGCTCATATGTGAATTGCCAACCAGTTGAATGTCACTTTAGTTGAAACAAATCTGGAGTCCAACTCATGTTTAAAACGCTTCTCTAAACATTTCCCCACCTTCGCTATCCCCACGGCAAAGGTAACTATTCAGCTAACTCTAGCTGGCTGTCTTTTGGTGAAGAAGTTTGGTTACTTATAAAGGATCACTTAAGTATCTTTGAGAAAATACATACCGCTTAATACTTACAAGAGAATGTTAAAATGTATTCCTTGTTGGAAATTCTTCACTTTTTGGCAGGTGACTTGTGTGTACTATTGCCTAAAGTACAATAGTTTAAGTAGCTTATGGGCAGAGAGGGCTTGTATAAGAGCATGGAACCAGGTAAAGATGAATATTTAAGAAGGAAACCAAGCACATCCCAATGATATTTTCCTAAGTAGTTAATGGACTACACAAAGGTAAATAGTGAAAATAGCAAAGTAATTTTCTCTTTTTTTAGTTTGGAAAGTTTCAGTGTTAAAGTTTGGCTTCTATTGAGTGAAACATCTTAGTTTCCCACATAGTGAAAGGTAAATGGAAAAATCCATCAATTCTGAAAATTGTAATGCAGTTAAATAATAAACTCATAAATTGCATTAAAGCTCAGTATTAATTTTTTCCTCCTATAGAGACAGGAATTCTGTCCTACTAAAGCTACGTAACAGTTCAAGTAGGTATTTTGGAAGATGCTTACCTCCCAGTTGGGTGTATCTCCCTGTGGCTTAGGTGAGCGCCGAGGCTTTGGCTCCTCCCCAGCTGCTGCGAGCTGCCCACTGCGCCGGGCGCCTGGGAGCCTCCCGGAGTTAGGTGTTCGGCCCCGCCCTCAGGACTATTGCTAAAACTCAAATTCTACCCGGCTAATTCCGGTGATTAATTATTGACAAAAGGAAAACACTCCTACGCAAACTTGTGTCCAACCGCACTGCTCCCAGCGACTCCTTCCAGAAGGGAATGCCTGCTGCAACACTCCCCTCCCCCCCTTGCTCTATGGTCCCAACTTCTCAAACGCTGCCACTCTCAGTCCTGGGCGATCAGACTGGTCCTTGGAGGAATGCAGCTCAACGACTTCTACATTTTAAAATTTGTTTTTCTGCAGCTCGTTCGCACTTCTCCAGAGACAAGCCTCTCCGGAGGGGGCGCTTTCCCAGTGCAGGGGAAGCAGGGGCTCCGAGAGCAACAGAGGCGGCTGAGGCGTCGCTGTCACCTCCGGCTGCTGCAGTAAAACCCCGAGCCGAGGCGGCGACGGGGAGGAGGGGATAGGGAGGCGCCCTCCCCCGCGCTGGGGCTGGGAACCCCGACACTACAGAAGGGGCACGTCCTTTGGCTGTGGTAGAGGGGCGGGCCGATAAACAGGAGGTGAGAAGGTGGGAGCTCTGGGGCTTTAGCCTAAGCCGCGTTAAAGCGCCCAGGGAAAGCCCGCGCCCAGCATCCATCGGGCTGCAGACTTCGGCAAGGGGGCGAAGAAGCCCGGGTGTAAGCAGAGCAGGACTGCGTCTGAAAGTCGGCATCAGGCTGCTAAGTGAGCCCAGGGCTCGGGCCGGGGCAGCGGGCGGCCAAGCAAGCATCCCACCCCATTTGTTTGTCAAAAAACCGAAGAAAACAAAGCTTTTTAGCACTGGCAGCTAATTTTGGTGCCTCTGAACATGTGAAACGCCCCTCCCCGCCCCACTCTCATCCTGCCCCCTTGCCCGCGGTAGCTGGGAGGTTAATCTTTAAAAAGGTGGACTCCGCCGGGGAAACAGATGAAAGGATCGTGTCCAGAGAACTTGTGTGTGTGCCCACTCGCAAGTGCAGATAATTAATCTGGGCCCGGACTGCGGCAGGAGGGCAAACTGGGGGAAGACGGCTGGGAAGCGGCCCTGTGGTGCAGAGACGCGCGGCGCCTGCTTCCGCTGCCCCCGGGCTGGCGTGCCCTGCGCTTACGCTCCGCGCTCGAATATCTTCCCCGGAGGGCTCGGAACCAGCGCGAGCACCTCCCCTGGAAGCCCACATCCATCACCCAGCGATCCCCTCTCCATCGAGAGCAGGGCTTGCTGAGAGTGGTGGAGGACCTTGAAGGCTCCCCGCTCTGTATCTCCGTGGCGGAGACGCTTTCTGCTCGAGGCCCAGGGGAGTCCTGGAGTGAAAGCCTCTTCTGAAGAATGAGCATTTGGGCAGTATCTGCCCATCAGCCCCCACTGCCGAAGGAGGAGACACTGCACATGCTCGGCCAGGGCTGATTGTGCTAAAGCGCGAATTTTGGCTGCTGGCAGGTCTCTGCTCATCCTCAACGCGCTTTCAGCGTGTTCCACACTGCCAGGGCTACGAAGAGGAAGGCTCAAACGTTATTGGGGGGTGGTGTCTCCATGCAGGAGGGAGGATGTCCCCAGAGGAAGCTAAAGGTAGATGGGGGCAGGGAAGGGAACCAATAGAAACAGAGCACCTGCTTAGAGTCCCTGTTAGCCATTTTACATAGTTATCATTTCCTTCTGCTCCGGTGTCTAAATAGCAGCAACCACTGCTAGTGTTATTTATTTCTTTATCACTTTATGTTGGTCACATTCCTTATCTCTTGGCTTCTCCCGACACACCTTGCAATGCTAGCAGGGTAGATATGATCACTCAGGGCACGTAGATCAGGAAATAGAAACCCTAAGAAACGACTTGGCCGGGGCTACCAAGTCCATCTGTAGTGACGCCAATTCTATTTACACTGGTAAATCTTATTTTTCATTATCTATTTTCCCTCCCTTGGTTGTGACACTCCACCCTCCACACTGTGATTGCACATTTGTGGAAATATAGAAATAGACCTTCTTGGCAAAGGTTTGTGAAATGGATGTGAGACCTTGCAACTACTCCAACTGGAGGTTGGGAGAAACTGATACAGCTGGCAGATGTATTCAGACCATTAAAAATAATCTTAAATAACATGCACGTATTATAACCACACACAAGAACACCTTTATGAATATCTTAGCACCTCCAAATGGAGAATAAATATTTCATGTTTTCCATACAGCTATAGAATATTCTCGAAACTTAACTAGATCACAAACTATAGGTCCACACTTTTATTTTTATTTTTATATTGGAGACCTGGCTCACTCTGTCGCCCAGACTGGAGTGCAGAGGCACAGTCACAGCTCACTGCAATCTCAGCCTCCCGAGCTCAAGCGATCCTCCCACCTCAGCCTCCTGTGTAGGTGAGACTACAGGCACGTGCCACCACACCCAGCTATTTTCTAAATTCCTTGTACAGACGGGGTCTCATTTTGTTGCCCAGGCTTAGGTCAACACATTTTAAAAGGCAGAAATCATACAGACCACATAATCCATCAAAATTACAATAAGGATAAGATTAACAACAAACATTTATCCTGATTGATATACTATAGAAATTTAAAGATGCTTTGAATCTGTATTAAAAAGCACAAATGGGAAAATTGCAAACTCTTTAGGAACAGAAGAAAAACAAAAACCCTACATAATAAAATAGAATATAGAAAAGCCAAACATTCTATGAAATTATACACTAAATGTCTTTATTGCTAAACAATGTACAAAGAGATTTAGAAAAAAATTATGAAATAATTATGTTAACTAATAAAGCTAACAGCAGAAAACAATAAAGTAGGAAAGTAAAAAAGCAAAAACAAAAATGAAAAAAGAGACTTGATCAATAAAAGAAAAAATATGTTCTCTGGAAAGATCAAGAAATAAATCTAGAAAAGATCAAGAATCAGAGAAGATACAGATAACATTAGGAAAGAAAGATGGCATATAACCACAGGTAAGGAAGATACTAAAAAATTTAGAAAGCACCTCAATTGATTTTTTTTGCCCATGAGATGGAATCTTCTTTTGTTCTGATTACTGGAACTTGTGAGATAATGATTAGTTAGCACTACAGCTTGTGCAGAGGTGAATGAAATTTGAAGAACCAGGCAGAATTGTTAAGACTATAATAGTGTAAGAACATAAAGTAATGATAACTATATCAACTGAACATTTTGAACTAGGTCTTTCATCATCAGTATCATAAAGTTTCTATTGCATAACTGAAAAACGCACTGCTGGAGTAGAAAACTTTCCAAAGTAATCATCACTAGTGTGTATTCCCTTAGATAACCTGATAACCTGAGATGTTTGGAGACAGATATTATTTGGAAAGGAATGGATCCACTTTGTAAAACTGTATTTAGGCCTTTTTTGGGATGTCTCTGGAGTCTACAACATCAGGGAGAAGAAAGGAGTTGATGGGAGAATCCACTTAAAATGACCCATAGTCAGCTACCCAATCTTGTATGCATTGGCTGAGAGTGATCTTAGTTTTAGCAGATTAAAATTCAAGGATAAAATGTGAGTTTTTCTAAAGCTTCCGAACCCGACCATGGTGAAGAGAACATGGACTTCGAAGAAAAACAGCTCTGGATTCAAGTCCTAGCTCTTTCTACTAATCAGTTCTGTAGTCTGAGACCATTAGCTAGTATCTGTATACTTGGTTTTCCCAATGATAAAGTAGGAATAATATTGACTTCATAAGGTTCTTCTGAAAATTAAATGAAATGCCATTTACAAAGTACTCATCATATGGTTTCTGCTGAACCCCAAACCCCATTCTGCCTTTCCTAAATGCCATCTTTTAGTAACTTCTCTTCTGGCCATTCACATTTCTTCCATTTTGTCACTGGGATGTTATCCTTCTTCCCTTCCTTTCAGTGAACCATGCACCTACTCCATAACTTACCAGCAATCAGAGAAACCCAAGCATCATTATTGAGTACCCTTGGGATGCTTTGGAAAGATCCTCTTAAATCTAAAAATAACTTAACTCCTCTTTTACAAGGTGTAAATGGCAAAAATGAGGCCTGCTTCTTCTTTCTTTCCTTCCTTCCTGCCTGCTTCCCCTTTATTTTTACTTACCATATTTTTTTTTTTTTTTGAGTTCTTATGAAACTAAGCAAGAGTGACATTCCCCAACTCACTGATTCTTGTTTAACATGTATGCATATGCTTAGACTGAAGTCCCTCACTGGGGAAAGACCCTAACCTTGAAACACTATAAAATATAATATTAGCATAAAGATCATGTTAATAATGATCCATAAAGACAGTCAGTAGTTTATTCTAAAAATTGTAAAAACAGCATTCCATTAAGGAACTTAATGTTGATGTCCCCATTAATCACTAACAAAAATAAGAGATTTATCAGAATAGGCACAAGTTTGGCCCTTAACAAGCCTATCCCCTTCTACCACTAGAGAGCTGAGGAGTAGCAATAAGACCAGTTTAACAAAAGATTTTCTGCATCATTAATTCTAAAGCAGTCTTTTAAAAACAGTATTACTGGTTTTTTCTAATACTTTAAGTTCCAGGGTACATGTGCACAACGTGCAGATTTGTTACATATGTATACATGTGCCATGTTGGTGTGCTGCCACACTGTTTTCCACAATGGTTGAACTAGTTTACAGTCCCACTAACAGTGTAAAAGTGTTCCTATTTCTCCACATCCTCTCCAGCACCTGTTGTTTCCTGACTTTTTAATGATTGCCATTCTAACTGGTGTGAGATGATATCTCATTGTGGTTTTGATTTGCATTTCTCTAATGGCGAGTGATGATGAGCATTTTTTCATGTGTCTGTTGGCTGTACGAATGTCTTCCTTTCAGAAGTGTCTGTTCATATCCTTTGCCCTCTTTTTGATTGGGTTGCTTGCTTTTTCTTGTAAATTTGACTGAGTTCTTTATAGGTTCTGGATATTAGCCCTTTGTCAAATGAGTAGATTGCAAAAATGTTCTCCCATTCTATAGGTTGCCTGTCCACTCTGATGGTACTTTCTTTTGCTGTGCAGAAGCTCTTTAGTTTAATTAGATCTCATTTGTCAATTTTGGCTTTTCTTGCCATTGCTTTTGGTGTTTTAAACATGAAGTCCTTGCCCATGCTTATGTCCTTAATGGTATTGCCTAGGTTTTCTTCTAGGGTTTTTATGGTTTTAGGTCTAACATTTAAGTCTCTAATCCTTCTTGAATTAATTTTCGTATAAGGAGTAATGAAACGATCCAGTTCCAGCTTTCTACTTATGGTTAGCCAATTTTCCCAACACCATTTATTAAATAGGGAATCCTTTCCCCATTTCCTGTTTTTGTCAGGTTTGTCAAAGATCAGATGGCTGTAGATGTGTGGTATTATTTCTGAGGGCTTTGTTCTGTTCCATTGGTCTATATCTCTGTTTTGGTGCTGTTTTGGTTACTGTAGCCTGGTAGTATAGTTTGAAGTCAGGTAGCATGATGCCTCCAGCTTTATTCTTCTGGCTTAGGATTGTCTTGGCAATGTGGGGTCTTCTTTGGTTCCATATGAACTTTAAAGCAGTTTTTTCCAATTCTGTGAAGGAAGTCATTGGTAGCTTAATGGGGATGGCATTGAATCTATAAATTACTTTGGGCAGTATGGCCATTTTCACAATATTGATTCTTCCTATCCATCAGCATGGTATCCTCTTCCATCTGTTTGTGCCCTCTTTTATTTCACTGAGCAGTGGTTTGTAGTTCTCCTTGAAGAGGTCCTTTACATCCCTTGTAAGTTGGATTCCTAGGTATTTTATTCTCTTTGAAGCTATTGTGAATGGAAGCTCATTCCTGATTTGGCTCTCTGTTTGTCTGTTACTGGTGTATAAGAATGCTTGTGATTTTTGCACATTAATTTTGTATCCTGAGACTTTGCTGAAGTTGCTTATCAGCTTAAGGAGATTTTGGGCTGAGACAATGGGGTTTTCTAAATATACAGTCATGTCATCTGCAGACAGGGACAATTTGACTTCTTCTTTTCCTAACTGAATACCCTTTATTTCTTTCTCTTGCCTGATTGCCCTAGCCAGAACCTCCAACACTATGTTGAATAGGAGTGGTGAGAGAGGGCATCCCTGTCTTGTGCCAGTTTTCAAGGGGAATGCTTCCAGTTTTTGCCCATTCAGTATGATATTGGTTGTGGGTTTGTCATAAATAGCTCTTATTATTTTGAGATACGTTCCATCAATACCGAATTTATTGAGAGTTTTTAGCATGAAGCGCTGTTGAATTTTGTCAAAGGCCTTTTCTGCATCTATTGAGAGAATCATGTGGTTTTTGTCTTTGGTTCTGTTTATATGCTGGATTACATTTATTGATTTGTATATGTTGAACCAGCCTTGCATCCCAGGGATGAAGCCCACTTGATCGTGTTGGATAAGCTCTTTGATGTGCTGCTGGATCTGGTTTGCCAGTATTTTATTGAGGATTTTTGCAATGATGTTCATCAGGGATATTGGTCTAAAATTCTCTTTTTCTGTTGTGTCTCTGCCAGGCTTTGGTATCAGGATGATGTTGGCTTCGTAAAATGAGTTAGGGAGGATTCCCTCTTTTTCTATTGATTGGAATAGTTTCAGAAGGAATGGTACCAACTCCTCCTTGTACATCTGGTAGAATTCAGCTGTGAATCCATCTGGTCCTGGACTTTTTTTGGTTGGTTGGCTATTAATTATTGCCTCAGTTTCAGAGCCTGTATTGGTCTATTCAGGGACTCAACTTCTTCCTGGTTGAGTCTTGGGATAGTGTAAGCGTCCAGTAATTTATCCATTTCTTCTTGGTTTTCTAGTTTATTTGCATAGAGGTGTTTATAGTATTCTCTGATGGTAGTTTGTATTTCTGTGGGGTTAGTGGTAATATCCCCTTTATCATTTTTTATTGTGTCTATTTGATTCTTCTCTCTTTTCTTCTTTATTAGTCTTGCTAGCAGTCTATCAATTTTCTTGATCTTTTCAAAAAACCAGCTCCTGGATTCATTGATTTTTTGGAGGGTTTTTTGTGTCTCTATTTCTTTCAGTTCTGCTCTGATCTTAGTTATTTCTTGCCTTCCACTCGCTTTTGAATGTGTTTGCTCTTGCTTCTCTAGTTCTTTCAATTGTGATGTTAGGGTGTCAATTTTAGATCTTTCCTGCTTTCTCTTGTGGGCACTTAGTGCTATAAATTTTCCTCGACACACTGCCTTAAATGTGTCCCAGAGATTCTGGTATGTTGTGTCTTTGTTCTCATTGGTTTCAAAGAACATCTTTATTTCTGCCTTCATTTCGTTATGTACCCAGTAGTCATTCAGGAGCAGATTGTTCAGTTTCCATGTAGCTGAGCAGTTTTGATTGAGTTTCTTAGTCCTGAGTTCTAGTTTAATTGCACTGTGGTCTGAGAGATAGTTTGTTATAATTTCTGTTCTTTTACATTTGCTGAGGAGTGCTTTACTTCCAACTATGTGGTCAATTTTGGAATAAGTGCAATGTGGTGCTGAGAAGAATGTATATTCTGTTGATTTGGGGTGGAGAGTTCTGTAGATGTCTATTAGGTCTGCTTGGTGCAGAGTTGAGTTCAATTCCTGGATATCCTTGCTAACTTTCTCTCTCGTTGATCTGTCTAATGTTGACAGTGGGCTGTTGAAGTCTCCCATTATTATTGTATGGGAGTCTAAGTCTCTTTGTAAGTCTCTAAGGACTTGCTTAATGAATCTGGGTGCTCCTGTATTGAGGACATATATATTTATGATGGTTAGCTCTTCCTGTTGAATTGATCCCTTTACCATTATGTAATGGCCTTCTTTGTCTCTTTTGATCTTTGATGGTTTAAAGTCTGTTTTATCAGAGACTAGGATTGCAAACCCTGCTTTTTTTTTTTTTTGTTTTCCATTTGCGTGGTAGATCTTCCTCCATCCCTTTATTTTAAGCCTATGTTTGTCTCTGCATGTGAGATGAGTCTCCTGAATACAGCAAACTGGTGGGTCTTGACTCTTTATTCAATTTGCCAATCTGTATCTTTTAATTGGACCATTTAGTCCATTTACACTTAAGGTTAATATTGTTATGTGTGAATTTGATCCTGTCATTATGATGTTAGCTGATTATTTTGCTTGTTAGTTGATGCAGCTTCTTCCTAACATTGATGGTCTTTACAATTTAGCATGTTTTTGCAGTGGCTGGTACTGGTTGTTCCTTTCCATGTTTAGTGCTTCCTTCAGGAGCTCTTGTAGGGCAGGCCTGGTGGTGACAAAGTCTCCCAGCATTTGCTTGTCTGTAAAGGATTTTATTTCTCCTTCACTTATGAAGCTTAGTTTGGTTGGATACGAAATTCTGAGTTGAAAATTCTTTACTTTACGAATGTTGAATATTGGCCCGTACTCCCTTCTGGCTTGTAGAGTTTCTGCTGAGAGATCTGCTGTTAGTCTGACGGTCTTCCCTTTGTTGGTAACCCCACCTTTCTGTCTGGCTGCCCTTAACGTTTTTTCCTTCATTTCAACTTTGGTGAATCTGACAGTTATGTGTCTTGGAGTTGCTCTTCTCAAGGGGTATCTTTGTGATGTTCTCTGTATTTCCTGAATTTGAATGTTGACCTGCCTTACTAGGTTGGGGAAGTTCTCCTGGATGATATCCTGCAGAGTGTTTTCCAACTTGGTTCCATTTTCCCCGTCACTTTCTGGCACACCAATCAGACGTAGATTTGGTGTTTTCACATAATCCCCTACTTCTTGGAGGCTTTCTTCATTTCTTTTTACTCTTTTTTCTCCATACTTCTCTTCTCACTTCATTTCATTCACTTGATCTTCAATAGCTGATACTCTTTATTCCAGTTGATTGAATTGATTACTTAAGCTTGTGCATTTGCCACGTAGTTCTTGTGTTGTGGTTTTCATCTCTATCAGTTCTTTTAAGGTCTTCTCTGCATTGATTATTCCAGTTATCCTTTCATCCATTCTTTTTTCAAGGTTTTTAGTTTCTTTGTGCTGGTTATGTAGTTCCTCTTTTAGCTGTGAGAAGTTTGATCGACTGAATCCTTCTTCTCTCAACTTGTCAAAGTCATTCTCTGTCCAGCTTTGTTCTGTTGCTGGCAATGAGCTACGTTCTTTTGGAGGGGGAGATGCGCTCTGATTTTTTGAATTTCCAGCTTTTCTGTACTGCTTTTTCCCCATCTTTGTGGTTTTATCTGCATTTGGTCTTTGATGATGGTGACGTACTGATGGGGTTTTGGTGTGGGTGTCCTTTCTGTTTGTTAGTTTTCCTTCTAACAGTCAGGACTCTCAGCTGTAGGTCTGTTGGAGTTTGCTTGAGGTCCACTCCAGACGCTGTTGGCCTGGGTATCAGCAGCAAAGGCTGCAGAAGATAGAATATTGCTGAACAGCAAGTGTTGCTGTCTGATTCTTGCTCTGGAAGCTTTGTCTCAGGGGTGTACCCTGCCGTGTGAGGTGTGAGGTGTTGGTCTACACCTAGTGGGGGATGTCTCCCAGTTAGGCTACTCAGGGGTCAGGGACCCACTTGAGCAGGCAGTCTGTCCATTCTCAGATCTCAGCCTCTGTGCTGGCAGATCCACTGCTCTCTTCAAAGCTATCAGACAGGGGCATTTACCTCTGCCCAGGTTTCTGCTGCTTTTTGTTTAGCTATGCCCTGTCCCCAGAGGAGGAGTCTACAGAGGCAGGCTGGCCTCCTTGAGCTGTGGTGGGCTCCACCCAATTCAAGCTTCCCAGTGGCTTTGTTTACCTACTTAAGCCTCAGAAATGGCGGGCACCCCTCCCCCAGCCTCACTGCGACCTTGCAGTTAGATCTCAGACTGCTGTGCTAGCAATGAGGGAGGCTCTGTGGGTGGGACCCTCCTGGCCAGGTGTGGGATATAATCTCCTGGTGTGCTGTTTGCTAAGACCCTTGGTAAAGTGCAATATTAGGGTGGGAATTACCCGATTTCCCAGGTGTAGTGTGTCTCAGTTTCCTTTGGCTAGGAAAAGGGATTCCCTTCCCCCTTGCACTTCCCAGGTGAGGCGATGCCTCACCCTGCTTCAGCGCTTGCTGGTCTGGCTGCACCAGCTGACCAGCACCGATTGTCCGGCGCTCCCCAGTGAGATGAACCTGGTACCTCTGTTGAAAATGCAGAAATCACCTGTCTTCTGTTTCACTCATGCTGGGAGCTGGAGGTTGGAGCTATTCCTATTTGGCCATCTTGGGCGCAACCTAAAACATTATTTCTATATTACATTATTATTACATACAGCATCCATTTTGGTGTAGCTATATCTATTTGGGCAAGACAAATAAGACAATGGAAAGTCAAGAGAAAAGAGTGAGGCTCCACTTAATCGTATTAGGTGATATCCCCACTTAGCAACTCTTATCCTTTTTTATTGATCTCATTTTCAGAGGGGAAAAAAGAAATAAAATGAGTAATCCATGAGGATATTTGAAAGTATAAACAGAAATTGAAGCAAATTTTTTAACTTTTTTTTTTTGGTTTGCTTTCATAAGGTGCAGATTAACCCTTGCTTATTTCTTTTAAACCTTGTTATATTAACACTATTTATTTATTTTGATGCCATAAAGATACTAGTACTCCCCCAGAGTAGAACTCTTCATAATATTCAGTGGAATTTGAAGAGTATTTGAGGGAATTGTCATGTGTTAATGGAGTTTACATGCTCTAACAGCAAGCAGCTATGCACCTCTGGTACACTAGCTAACTTCCTAACCATTTTTAAATGGCCAGTGCAGTGGTATTAAATACATTCACAACATTCTGCAACCATTACCACCACCTCTCTCAATAATTATTTTCATCTTATAAAACTGAAATTCTGTACCCATTAAACAACAACCCCCCATTCCTCCCTCCATGCAGCCCCTGCCACCACCTATTCTACTTTCTATCTCTATGATTTTAACTATTCTAACTGTTTCATATAAGTTTAATCATATGGTATTTGTCTTTTTGTGGCTGGCTATTTCACTAGAAAGTTGTTCTCAAAGTCTGTCCATGTTGTAGCACAGGGGTCCCCAATCAGTGGCCCTGGACCAGTACCTGTCTGTGGCCTGTTAGGGACTGGGCTGCACAGCAGAAGGTGAATGGTGGGTGAGCATTATCACTGGAGCTCTGCCTCCTGTCAGATCATCAGCAGCATTTGATTATCATCTGAGTGCAAACTCTACTGTGAACTGCACATGCAAGGGATCTAGAATGTGTAGAATGTCTCCTTATGAGACTCTAACTAATGCCTGATGGTCCGAGGTGAAACAGTTTCATCCTGAAACCATTCCTCCCCTACCTACCTCCCTGTCTGAGGAAAATTTGTCTTCCATGAAACAGATTCCTTGTGCCAAAAATGTTAGGGACCATTGTTATAGCCTATGTCAGAATTTCCTTCCTTTTTAAGGCCAATAGTCCATTATATGTATACGACATTTTGCTTGTCCATTCATCTATTGTTGTGCATTATGTTGCACTCTTGTGTTCAGTGATGCATCAGTGAATGAATTGGTTGCCTGGAGCTAGAGGTTGTTCCAGGTACCTACATAATTGGATCATATAATCGTTAAACCTAAGATCTTGAGTAAATTACTGGAATACATTTATCAATAAAGGAACCAATCTCACTTTCCTTCTGGCTGGTACAAGGAAAGCCCCATTAATAATCTGATAGTTATCCTTTTTTTTTTCCCCCTCAGAATAAGTGGGCAATTGTTTCTCTGTAAAATGGAAAATATTTTTCCCTTCATTGCTATATTGTTACAAAGATGCATATGATATCCCCCATTACTATCAATTCTTTTGCTTTAATTTTCCTGTATCAAAATAGAATTTTATTTTCTTCATTAATTAGTCCCGTTAGATTAAAGAAAACAAAACGGTGGGGCGCAGTGGCTCACGCCTGTAATCTCAGCACTTTGGGAGGCCAAGATGGGTGGATCACCTGAGGTTGGGAGTTCAAGACCAGCCTGACCAACATGGAGAAATCCCATCTCTACTAAAAATACAAAATTAACTGGGTGTTGTGGCGCATGCCTGTCATCCCAGCTACTTGGGAGGCTGAGGCAGAAGAATTGCTTGAACCTGGGAGACGGAGGTTGTGGTGAGCTGAGATCATGCCATTGCACTCCAGGCAGGGCAACAAGACTGAAACTCCGTCTCAAAAAAATAAAAATAAAAATAAAAAAATAAAGAAAGAAAGAAAAAGGAAAAGAAAAAAGAAACAAAACAGGAAAGTGGTAGTGGCTTGAGTGTTTGAACTCTGTCAGGCTCAAAAGAAGATGAATAATATTGATATAGATGATAATGATGATAATGACATCAGTTATTAAACTTATATCACAAAATTTTCACAAATAATATTACAGCAAGTTTGGAGGGTAGGAGCTTTTTATCTCATTTTGTAGACCAAGAATCAGAGCGGTTGGAACCCTTCTAAAGTGATACAACTTTACGAGTTTGATACTAAAGCCTGACTTTTTTTGTTGTTTTTGCTGTTTTTTTTGCCCTTTACTCTGTTAACTCACTTTCAATGATTTCTCCGTGACTGCTCATGCATCACTTCTCCTGATATTTTTCTCAGAGAAGATGGTTGTGTTGTGCTAGTTAAAAGAATAGATGTTGGAGCCAAACCTACCAGATTTAAATCCTAGCTTTATCACTTAGCTGTATAAATGAGGACAACTTACTTAAACTCTCCTCAGCCTCAGTTTCTTTATCTTCCGTGAAGGATAAAACCAGTGTTGAATTATTGTAGTTCGTATACCGACGGCATTTAGAAGAGTAGCTGGCGTTGAGTAAATGCCCTGTAAGTGTTCACTACTATTGTTTTGAGAGTTTCAGATAATAACATCTGTAAAGCACTTAGGGCAATATCTGACCCCTAAAAAATGCTTAATGCATCTATTTACTTTTAAATATGTTTTATTTATATAATACATAGTTTTAAAGTAGTTTTTCAGGAATACAATCAGCATCTTCTTCCTTCCCTCTCCCCTTCACTCTGTCGCTCCCTTTTTCCCTTCTCCCTTTCTTTTGTCTTTCCTACCTCCCCTTTTGTGACAAGTGGTTATGACGTGTGTGTGTGTGTGTGTGTGTGTGTGTGTGAGAGAGAGAGAGAGAGAGAGAGAGAGAGACGGACTCTTGTCCTATCTCCCAGGCTGGAGTCAGTGGCACAATCTTGGCTCACTGCAACCTCTGCTTCCTGGGTTCAAGTGATTCTTGTGCCTCAGCCTCCCAAGTAACTGGGATCACAGGTGTGCACCAATACACCCACCTAATTTTTGTATTTTTAGTAGAGACAGGATTTCATCATGTTGGCAGGCTTGTCTCAAACTCCTGACCTCATGTGATCTACCTGCCTTTGGCCTCCCAAATTATTGGGATTACAGGCATGAGTCACTGGGCCCAGTCTGCAATTGTGTTTTCTATGAGCCATTTTTCATGGAAATCCATTTATTTACCCTAATGTTCCAGACTAACAGAAAATACATTTACTTCAACATCACATAGTCAGAGGAGAACACTGCATTTCCCCTATCTCGTTAAAAGACTTTTACTAAAACAGTGGTTGTTAAAAAAGAACTTAAGGTTTTGAAAGTAGAGATTAGTTTAAAAAGAAAAAACATCCCAATTTATGAGAAAGAGAGAGATTAATGATAATGACAGAACTCTCTATATTTGAACTACAGATTGAGTTGAAAGTGGCCACATTTTTGATGATCCAACCATTTTACTTTGCTTTTTGACATGTGACCGCGTCTCTGCCCAGAACAAACTTACTTTGCCTGTCCTTGCTGAGATTTATTGCTTCATTGAAGGCTTTTGATTTAGCAACCATCTTGCCTAACTAGTTTTCTTATCTTGAATCACTTGGAGTAAGACTCTTCAGCTATGATGAATAGCTGTGTAATGAAATGGAGAGGAAGCCGCCCCATCCTTTTATATTTCCACTGGGTGAGTTGTCACTCATCTCCAGCAAAACATCTTTCTCTCTTATATATTAGGAAAATTCATAGCAACTCTAGTGTAGTGACATTTTGTGGTGGAGAATTTGGCATTCATTGTGAAGGTATTATTTTAATTCCTGTCAAATTAAACTTTCAGGTCAGGGTTGCTATTAGGGATGAAAAGAGCAAATCTGGAATGAAAGTAAGAAGTAAGAAAACAAGGCAGCAAGACAATTCAGATGTCAAGACTCAACAACAGGAAAAGAAGCCCATGGAAACAGAGTGGCAACTGGAAGTAAAACCATGGTCTTTCATGGATAGTTCTGTCCCAGTCTTCATCTCATCTAGTGATCTGTACTTTAAATTTTTATGATGACTTGGTGGGAGGCATTGGGGAGGTTAGAGAAGCATCTCACAAGCCACATAATAATAACCTAAGAAGTTTTTCCCAGCTGGACTAGACTTTTAAAAACCAGGGAGCTCACAACATGCCATCATCTATGTAATTTAAAATAGAATTTCACCACAACTAGCAACTCAAAGTTTATATTAATTGCTAGCTTTTTTATTTTGTAAATAGTTGTCATACTCCTCTACCAGGTGCTTTAGAAATAGCATTACTGAGACATAATTCATATACCATAGAATTCACTGAGTTTAAGTACATTCACAGAGTTATGCAACCATCATCACTATCTAAGTCTACAATATTTTCTTGACCTGAAAAAGAAGCCTCATACTTGTTAGCAGTCACTTCTCATTCCTCCACCCCCACTGCCAATCCTAGGCAGCCATTAATCTACTTGCTGTCTCTACATATTTGTCTATTCTGGACATATTATATAAATGGAATCATAAAATATGTCGCCTTTTGTGACTGTTTTATTTTACTTAGCATAATATTTTCTGCTCACTGTTGAGGAGGGCACCTGGCACATAGTGGGTGATCAAAAATATTTACAGAATGAAGAATAAGAAATAGAAACATTTATACCTTCATGCTTGGAGTTGGGAGGTGAGCGGATCCATTCCCTACTCTGTTCATTCATGTTGTAACATGTATTAGTACTCCATTCCTTTTTATTGCTGAATCGTATTCTATTGTGTGGCTAACCTACATTTTGTTTATCCATTTCATTAGTTGATGGACATTTGGGCTGTTTTCCCTTTGGGGTGATTATGAGTAATCTGGCTAAGAACAGTTTGTGTGGACGTATGTTTTCATTTCTCTTAGGTATATGAGAAATGATAGTGGAATGGCCGGGTCATATGATAACTCTGTGTTAACTTTGAGGTACTGCCAAGTTGTTTTTCAAGGTGGTTGCACCACTTTACATTCCTACCCATAATGTATGAGGTTCCCATTTCTTCGCATCCTGACCAATGCTTGTTATTGTTTGTGATTTTAGCCATTCTGATGGGTGTGAAGTGGCATCTCATTGTGGTTTTCATTTATACTTTTCTAATTAATAATTATATCTAGCATCTTTCCATGTGTTTATAGGTCATTTGTACATCTTTGGAGAAATGCCTATTCAAATTATTTACCCATTTTTAAATTGGAATATTTGTCTTTTTATGTTGAGTTGTAAGAGGTTTTTAAATATACTCTGGGTACAAGTCCCTTGTCAGATATATGATTTGCAAAGAGTTTCTCCCATCTTATGGCCTGTCTTTTCACTTTCTTGATGGTGTCCTTTGAAACACACAAGTTGTTAATTTTGATGAAGTCTAACTTATCTTTTTTTCTTTGGTCTGTTATGAATTTGGTGTTTATGTAAGACACTATCACCTAACCCCAAGTTATAGAGATTTTCCTCTAGTTTCCATCTAGGAATTTTAGAGTTTTAGCTCTTACATTTAGATGTGTGATCCGTTTTCAGTTGTCTTGTGCATGGTGTCTGGTAGGTATTCAAATTCATTCTTTTGCATGAAGATATCAAACTGTTCCAACACTGTTTGTTGAAAACACTGTTCTTTCTCCATTGAATTGTCTTAGTACCCTTACCAAAATCAATTGACCATAAATGTAGGGAATTATTTCTGGGTACTCAATTCTATTTCATCGATCTATCTATCTATCTAGCCTTATTCCAGTACCACACTGTTTTGATTACTATAGCTTTACTCTAATAAGTTTTGAAATTTGGTAGTGTTGATCCTCTATTTTGTTCTTCTTTTTAAATCTTGTTTTGGCTATTATTGATTTTTTGCATTTTCATTTAAATTTTAGGATCATCTTGTCAGTTTCTGTGAAAAAGGTAGCAGGAATTTTGATGGGTATTACTATCCTTTAATACAGATTTAATTTATAGATTAATTTGAGGATTATGCCACCTTAACAATATTACATGTTCTGATCCATGAACATAGGAGGGCTTTCCATTTATTTAGATCTTCTTTATTATCTTTTTCAATAGTATTTTGTAGTTTTCCGTGTACAAGTCTTGCACTTCTTTTGTTAAAAGTTTTTTAAAACCTCAAATGTAAATGAAGCTTAGTGGTGTCCAGGAAGTACGTCTTGGTCAACCCTGCATCCGTCCTACAAAGCTTAGTGTCGGCGTTAGTGTCTTGAATTGTGGTTGGCATCAAGGTGAGTTCAAAAAATATCTTTCATGCCTACAGAAAGTTGACAGTATCATCTCCTCTTTATTACAGCATTCCATTAAGAAAACAACATATATTAATGCCATTTAATAAGAATGGTAACTTATGGACAATATATTAAAGCCAAGAAGGTTAATTGACATGGCTGAAGATATGCAGTCAATGTCAAATATAAAATTAGACCACAATTCAACATTTCCCCCAGTGATGCATTAATTCTAAAAGCCTTTAAGCCAAGAAAGACATGACAAAGATAAAGGGAAAAAAAGGGGGGTGGAACTAAGTGATTTTTATTGGATCATATAAAAATGTATATTGTCATATCATCCACCTTTTTTATGGCTGAAAAAAGGCTTTCAGTTAGGAAATGTACTTTTTTCCTTTAACTTCTAAATTAGCTAAGTGTTTGAAAAGGAGACTTAAGAATTATCTCCATGCCACATATCAATGGCATTGACATGAATATACCAGAATCCTGACTTAGTGAAAGTTAGGGTCAGACTCCCAAAGATGCAGCTAAAGATGTAGCAAACTTTCTAAACTCCCTTTTCCACTTGTGCTTCAAATGTAGGGATCTCTTTAATGAGATAACACTTCCTAGGATGTGGTCTGTGCTTCAGGATTTAGATTGAGCATCTAGTTAAACATCTGACAAGGTGCTTAATAGAGAAACTCCTGAGGGGATGAAACTGGTTTTAAATTACCATGACTGAAAAGAGTGCAGGGTAAGGGTAACTAGCATTTACTGAGAACACTTATAAAGCAGAAAGGCATTGTCAAAGTGAGGCAACCAAATGGACCAAGAGGTGAGTGCTATACTGGCTAGATGTTACTGATTATGCAACTCTCATTCATAGGGGAAAATGAGGCCTATTGAGAATTTCTTGATGCTGAAAACAGGAAGTGCAAGAAGAGAGATGCTTATTATCAAGGGTATCAGGCATTGTGCGTGCAGGCGCTGCTGTGGTTGACTGAAACCTTTTAGATCTGAACTGGGGGATGATGGCTGCCGGACTCAAGACCCATAAAATTTTCTATTATAAATGGTTAAAAAAGAAATAACTGAATACCCCCAGACGTGTTCCTTAAGGAAACCGGGTTAAAACCTGTAGGAAATATAGGTAGAGGGGCAGAGGACTTCTAAAATGGGAGTGAAACAAAAGATCTTTCAGACGAGGTGTGAGTTGAACTAATGTTAACTACATATTTACTATCCTATCGGTTGTCTGAGAGTCAAACTAATGACTTCATCATTAGGTGATGAAGGCCTTGAAATAAATTCTTGGCACACATGGATGTAACATTTGTGGTTCCACTATATTTAAAGCATTCTAGAGGTCCATTAAATTTGTAATTTTGCTGAGACACAAGCTTGAATTCTGAATTTGATGTGAGAATGAGCAAGTTGATTGGTTAGGAAGTCACCTAGCTAGTGAGTAAGAAGTAATCTGAAACTAATTTTTCATGTGTTTTGAATTTGCCAGCACCTCTAGTAAAAATTAGCTAGGAGGTAACATGAATATTTACAATAAAATAGTTTAATTACTTGAGCTTTATTTCACCTTATTCTTATCTCCCGTTAACATTGATAATTCAGTTTATTTGGAGGAAATAGAGTGATTTCACATTTCTATTTAAAAGTTTCTGAGAGGTAGCGGATAGTAGAAAGGAAGGCTTTTGTCATGAAACTGTATTTCCATAGTAAGTATCCAAATTTAATTCAGGAGAAAATTAAATAAAAATTGGAAGGGTTTAATTTTTAATCTTAGTTTCAAGTAGACACATAGCTTCTTGAAAGGAATTGGATCACTGCTGTTGTTAAGAAGATTGAGATGCAATTTTGAGGAATAAGTTCTGTAGGTATTTTCCTCAAACCATTAGCAAATAATATCTGATCAATTCCAAGGTTGTGGTTTTCAATTTTCAAGGTGAAAGCTATTTTTCCTCAGTGGCTGTTCGGATGCAACACAATTTAGTGGAGGGCATGCTGAGAAGTATCTTCGAGAGGTCTTTGTAGGCTGTAAGAATGACAACATGAGTTTAAGTCCTTCTGAGGGCTAAGACAATTTAAAGTTTCAGAAGAGCAGAGCCGGAGTTGTTCTTATGGGATTTAGCAATAAATGACTTAATTTTGAGGATCAATTAACTAAATTGTGAATTTGGAACCATAGCAGGGTCTGATAGTGACCCTGAAGCTGGAAGGAACCTTGGAGCACAGCTTCTGTTCTCTGACGGTTATAAGCAGGGCAAGTAGTTTCAGTCAGCAGTACATCAACATTTAAGTCCTTTCTTTTGAGACATTTGGCTGTCTTTCAGTTTAGAAGCTGCAGGGACAAGCAGATACTATCCTTTCCTTCTCCCCCCATCAGCCCTTATTCCCCACAGGCATTTAAAAAAATGAATTATCATTTTAATTATTTATTTATTTTAATTTCTTTTTTTTTTAGATTCAGGGGTTATATGTTCAGATTTGGGCTTCTATTGGGTACCATGTTCACCCACATAGTGAACATGGTACCCAACAGGCAGTTTGTCAGCCCTTGTCCCACTTCCTCTCTCCTTTTGGAGTCTCTAGTGTCTGTTGTTCCCATCTTTATGTCCATGTGAACCCAAGATTTAGCTCTCACTTATAAATGAGAACATGTGATATTTGGTTTTCTGTTTCCCCACAGGCATTTGAGAGATAAATGAATGAAGAAATGGTAAGCCCTCCTCCTGATTCTGAAATCAATAATAACAACAGAAGAAGCAATTAACAGATCAGTAGCCAAAACAAAATGATTACTCTGGATGAAATTTCTGTTTACCTTCGAAAAATGTTCTATATTAAGACAAATTTTTTTATTTAAAAATGCTTTTTCTTCCTTACGTTTTTGTTCTTTATGCTGAAACAATATATCAGCCTGAGGAAAGAGTCACGTTACAGCTCAATGGTAGTATATTTTATCTGCACCAAATTTTCTAGAGATTTTTCTTTTATAGTGTCTTTTTTTAAATTCAGTGATTTGCTTTACAAGTGGCCATGCATTCCTGGATACATCCCTCTTGCAGTGTGTGCTCCTTCCACAGGTCTGTGAAAAACATGCTTTTCATGAGTCTATCTTATTGTGATCTTTCAGGAAGGCCTAGAGAAAGATTTACTGCACATAGCAGATTTCAAGACAATTTTATTTATTTATTATAACATTTGGAAGTTTTAAGCCAGACTGAAGCATATAGAAAAGCTGAGGAATTCTTGAGAGAGAACTATTGAATTTTCTAATCAAGAACTATATAAAAGTGAGGACTTGAATTCTTCATTATGGTCACTAGGAGGGAGAAAGACGAAGGAAAAGGAAGAAGAAAGAAGAATATGGGACATCAAAAGACCAGAAGAGATGAAAACAGATCTTTCTCCTTCAGAATAAAAAGAGGAATAAGAAGTTGCTTAGCTAGGGAGAGAGACAGACTAGAGAATAAGAGATGGCAGTGAGTGTTTAGTGGCAGATGAGCTCACATGCTACTCTGCTTTTCAACCATTCTGGTAAGCATTACACTCTTATTTGAGCCCTCTTTGTGCTTTGGGGGAGGGTTTAGACTTCCTGACCTTCTGCAAAGAGTGGCATGACCATCCTTATCCTCCCTGTAACCTACCAAAAAGTCACTTGCAGTCCTTTTGATTGACTTTTGTCCATGAGGAAATACTCAATGTCCTTTGAAATGTCACTCTTCAGTTACATCAAACAGTATTCCTGACTAGATGCAGAAATACCCTTCCCACTCCTATCTACTGAAGTCAATGCTTATTTTCTCCAATTTTAGTCACCTAACACATGTATGAAGGCTTGTGTTAGGTGTCAGAGATTTCTCTTAACTTTATAGCTGTTACATTGTTTAATTTAAATTTAATACACAAATTACCAGATTGGCTTCATCTTGATTTCAATAGAGATCTAGATATCTAGGCTACCTGGATATAGTGCCTCTTATATGTGATAAATAAGATTGATGCCTGCAAAGGAGCCTTTTCAATTGCCTTGCACATAACACGTGCTCAGTGGTTATTAGTTTTCTTCTTTAACGGTGAAGTTGATAATGAAAGATTTTAACTAGTAAAATTACAATCCAAGATTAAATGAGTTAGCTAAGGTTCCAATTTGCTTTCTGAGTAAATTTCATGTTTGTATATAGAGAGAGCTTTGTTAGGGTTCAACTAAAAGTAAAAATTCAAAGAATTTCACAACACCAATAATTAATGTATCATATTTGCATCTATGGCTTAACATACTTTTAGTTTTTCCTGCTATTTTGAAGTGTTCCCTTGGTATCACTGTCAAGTATTTTAGGTACAACACACAGTTGCTTATGATCTGAAGCCAAAACTTGTGTCTTTGCAGCCTCATGGGATGCTCAGCAATAGAAAATATTATTTAGAGTAATTCTGGAAAGTTACAAAAATGGTATTATAGCTACAAATTGAGTCTCACTTATTGACTAATTTATCCAGGTACATTTATTCAGCCCTTATGTCCAGCTGTGCTGGCTATGGCATACAGTGGTGGCAAACACGGGCTGACTTCCTTCCTTCGCAGAGCTTTTATTTTTGTGATGGTAAATTAATTATTTGAGCAGTCTTGGCTCCCTTCAAAGCTGTTTTAGATTCCTTTGTTTTAAAGGGTTCATTTGAAACAATGGTCATGTCACATGAGGAATAGGCCAGGGAGCCACGTAATGTTACTCTGTCAGAGAGAAGTCTTGAAAGTTTGTCTTTATCTCTATCTGGATGCTTGCTATATTTACATCTTCTAAGAACTTCGTAGGAAAGGTTCTTGCAAAATATGCTGACAGGAAGTTAAGCCAAGAAGTTTTAAAGGACTCTTTCATATCAAGGGGTTGGTAACAAACCAAGGGAGAAAAAAATCTCTCTTAAAACAACCTCAGAAAAACATAGAAACCCCCCAAAAAGTGTTGCCTGCCCTGGTAACTGTAGTGAGCTCTAATGAGCAGGCAGGCATGGGTTATGCATGGGTTATGTCTACCACACTATTGACCCTTGTTCATCCTGTATCATTTTGTGCAAAGAAAGCCTGGAGACTAATGGAAAAACATTATGGAGCTTTTATTGATCTTTGCTTCTGACTGTGAACTGTAACTAGAGACTTGTTAAGCTAAATGAGCTCAACTGAGACTCAGGCTGTCAACATTTGTGCAGAACCTGTACGTTAGCTTCTGGGTCTGCAGGGGTTTTCTTCTGATGAGGCATAAACATTTTACATGTACAGTTTTGAATTGGCCTTTCTGGTAGTTACATGAAAAGAGTCTGCCTTTAACTTTTTTATGCTTGTAGCACTTTTGTTGTTTTTATTTCAAAAGTAAACATGTTTAGAATGTATTATTAAAAAGTGTGTGTGTGTGTATGTGTGTGTTTACTTAACATTTGGCAGCATTTCTTCGTCGTCAGTGAATGAAATGGTAATTTCCTGTTTTGTTAAGTGTGCAGCGTTAATTTCAATTCAGTGTCCCTTGTGATTGGAGATATTTAAGCAGAGACTTGGTAAGGATTAATATTATGGAGGAGTGGTTCCCAACATGTGGACTCCAGGCTAGCAACACTAACTTCACCTGGGAACCTGACGGAACTCCTCCTGTTCCAGGTGGTCCTGATGCATGCTGAAGTTTAAGACCCCTGTGATAGAAACATGAGCATAAAATCAGTAATTCTCTAGGAGGTAAGAAGAGGATGGGGAGTTTCAGCAACACCTAGATTTTTTATTTTCCCAAACTCACAGTCTCTTTCCTCCACTCTGCTCCTCCTTCTACTTCCATTATTGCACAGTAGCCATTACTCTGGGACTCTGACACAGTCTTTGGGGGTGTTGGGGTAAACCACTGGACTAGATGAATGACATTTTAGAGATGATCTATCATCATGGCATATGTCCTGACCTTGTGACATTTTTAGGATAATTGTTAATAAAAAATTTCTACATTTTGCTTGTCTTTGCATCTACCTAGGTATACTGGTGATCTCTTATGAGTTAGAAGTAAGAAAAGTGCATTATTTTATAATCTAAGAATAGCCTCTGGTTGCAGACCTTTCCTAGGAAATTTGAAAATGTGTTTACTCTTATATGAAATAAAATTTTAGTTTCATTGTATAATGCTTTGCAGTGTGGGTTTATCTGAAGTAAGCCAACCATTCACTGGCATTGAGAAAGCACAGTGGAATGGCTGTCATGGTCACATGTCTTGAATCCAGTTTCCCTGGGCACAGATCTTGGCTCTCCTAAGCAACATGCATGACCTTGGGAAACTTCCTTTACATCTCTTGGTCAGTTTCTTCATTTGTCAAATCAGGCTAGTGATAATGAGTACTTCTTAACTGTTTTAAGCATTTAGTGAGTTATTGCATGTTAAGTGTCTGACTCTTGATCAGGACTCAATAAATGTTAGATATTACTATGAGTGACTATTGTGTAATGAGATAAAATTGCCTACAACTGTGAAGATAACTAATTAAAACAATTATCAAGATTGGAAAACATGTATTTATTGTGTACTATATAAAAAATCTGTCAGGATAGAATAAAGCTATGAAGACAGACAGATACAGGTTTGAAAACTTGTTATGTGTCATATGGCAGGTAACTTAGCTGTTCCTGAGTTTTAGTTTTCTTATCTTCAAAATGGAGATAATGCTGCATTATAGGCTGCTGTGAGCAGAAACAAGAACATTTGGAAGAGGTTGGTATACTCAATACAAATGGCTATTGCAACTTGCTTTCCTTGAACTAAATTTTAAATAGCAACTTCTCTTTTTTATGGAAATCTAGGGAGTCTGATTTAGAGGAAGTGAGTATATGCTGTAGAATGGCCCATATGCCACTTTGCTATTAGAATATGAGTCATTATTTCTAAACTTAGTATTGCTTTATTTGTATGTTCCTTGCTTTTCTCAGAATCCCTAAGTCAGATCTAACCATAAACTTTGGATCATAAAAGAAAGCAACTTCAATTAAGTGCATTTTTTTGAGTCACTGCAAGTCACTCATATAAGGTTGTCAGACCAAGCAGTGATGTAAAAAGGACTAATGGTATTTCAGTGAGCAACTCTGGCATTTAATGTTTGTACAGAGCTCTTCTACTTATGAAAGTTTTAAACTTGTATTATCTTTTTTATTGAGGTACAATTTGCATATGGTGAAATGTATAGATCTAAATTGTGCATTCCCTCAGTCCTGACAGATGCATACACTTCTATTAACATATAGAATATTTCCATCACTCTAGAAAGTGTCCTCATGTCCCTTCTCAGTCAATTCTTTCTCTGCTCCCATGCAACCACTATTCTGATTACTATTACCTTTGGTTAGCTTTTCTTGCTATAGAACTTCACATAAATGGAATCCTGCAGTCTTTTGTCTGCACTTTTTTCCTTACCATAATGCTTTTGAGATTCGACTGTATTCTGTATTGTTGTATGTATCAATAATTTGTTTATTGTTGTCAGTGACTAATATTCCATTGTATGGATATACCACAGTTTGTTTATCCATTTTCCTATTGAGAGACATCTGGAACATTTCTGTCACTTCTTTTGATCATTATTGTAATGTTTTTGGATGGTCAGAAGGTTCTACTATCTCATTCTTAGATTAGGAAGCTGGGACTCAGAGAATTGAGACAACTCAAGGTCCCACTGTTGGTAAATGAGGAACTCTTAGGAGAACCTTGTTTTCTGGTTCAGATCATCTGCTTCCTTTACTTCCCATTTGCTGAACCCAGGTTGTTTTGGGCCCTGATCAGGAGTTCTGCCCTGTCTGACACCAGGATTTGATCTGACCCATCTTATCTTTGATGGAGAAAAACCTAGCATATCAAAATTTAGGAATGTAATCCTAATCTGAGCTAACCTTTGGCTAAGCCTTAGTTTCTCAGGTGGAGTGAATAGACTTCTGAGGCTAGCTCAAAAGTTGAACATTCAGAGGGTCTGGATGACCTTGGGTTAGGCTATAGAATGTCTGAATATATTCTACGAGAGAGGCTTTGTCTTTCATAGTGGCAAAGGGAAAATAAGATAGGCATGGAATAAGATAAGCCTGTCTTAAATCCCAGCTTTACTACCCATTAGTTGTGTGAGGTTGGGTAACTCAACTTCTCTGAGTCTGTTTCTCCATCTGTACAAGAGATGGTTCCCTGTCAAGTCTCAGCAAGGAAGTTCCTGACACAACCTGTCCTTTCTGTCCTAAATCAAGGTTGGACTTAAGGGAGCATTACAATATGATGTTGATCTTGCTGCAAAATTTTCATTGTATGGAAGAACTAATTCTTCCCTTTATCTCTGAAGACAATTCATTATTTATAGAATCTGAATAAAAGCAGAAAAGTTTGTCAGTAAAGTTCTCATAAAAGTAAAGCAAGGGAGGGGCAAAGAGTAATGCACTTACTTTAAGACAGCTGGAAAAATGAATGTAGGTAAATAGGTCCTTTGAAGATACTCTCTTCCTTCTCAGGAAAAAGTCAAACATATTTGCAAGGTTACTCCTTGTTCAGTATACTGATTAGACTGCGTGGTTAAATAAGGCCTCTAGGAGAGCCAAAAGGAAAAAGGATCTTAAAAGAAACCCCATTTTTGCACTGTTATGGATTCAATGATGTCTCTGGGTCACAGTTTCTCCATCTGTAATCCCTAAATAGCACTTTTTGCCACATATCTCAGGACTGGATATGAAATTTGATGTGTTCAGTTTTCTCATAATTTATATAGTTACAAAAATTTTCCTTAAAAAGAAGAATAGTGTTTATGTGTATTTTATGTAATTTGAAGGTAAGTATGCTGTCCAAGAAAACCTTATAGTTTATGAGAAGATTGATATGTGAGTGACTTAGCAGAATACATTAAACGCTTGTCATAACAAAAATTGGCAGGAGTCTTAGAAGAACCTAGAGTTGGATGATTAGCTTGGTTCGTAAAAACTTCTAAAGGAAATTTCAAAGACTTAAAGACTTCACTGAGCTTTTTCAACCAATATTGAAAAAAGCTGGTATAAAATGATTCAAGGAGTATTTGCTGTTCTGAAAAACAGCTTTGCTTCATATCATTTGCCTTTAATGTTTCCCAAGAAAAGGACATACTTGTAAATACTTAATGGTTGTCCTTAGAGAAGAAAAACAATCCCAACAGTCAGGACATCAGAGTGGTTGAAAAGTATTCATGCAGGAAACTGAATGATGTGCTTCATTTATGGATTTTCATAATTGGCATTGAAACACCGCAACTTTGCTGGCTCAGCTTTTTAATGTATCAGATCTTTCACTTGTAGGAGGAGAGAAGAATGAATGTGCCTCTGAATGTTGGGCACTCTCATTTAAGAAACTTGAGAGGAAAGAGATAACAATAGGCAAAGATGAAACAAGTTAAAAGGAGTAGGCAGAAGATACAGAAAACTGCATCTCATACAGTTGACATTTATGTGGCAATTGCTTGGTTTGGACTTTTTGTTGGAGAACATTTTTTTTTTGGAATTTATTTTATGTATCACTCATAAGTATTGCATAAATTCCATATTTATTTATACTGTAGGTCTGTCTCCCCTTCCAGGCATAAAAAGGACAGTTTATTTCAGGTGACAATGGAGCATACAATTTTAGCTACTCGCTTAAAAGTTAACATTTATTGAGTGCTTTTTATGTACCAGGCACAGGAATCATCTATATATAAGACATTTTATTTATGTCTCATAGCAACCATATGAGGAAAGTATGATTGTTATTTTTATTGTCCTTGTGTTAAAGATGAGGAAACTGAAGGTAAGAAGTTGCCAAGTTTAGATAATTGGTAAGTAACAGATGTCAAAGCTATGGCTTTATACTATTTTGAGCTTCTTGATGGTGGAGGTTCCATCTCATACTTTTTTGATACTCAGCTCAGTGTCTCTAATAGAATGTTTGTTGAATAAACTACAGAATCTAAACATTTTTAAAGGGACTTTTGCAAAACAACTAGTATCCTTAGATCCTTTTTTCCCCCATGTACATCATCAAGAGCTGGAGATGACTAAGGAAAAATTTGGGCTTCCTTTTTGGACATGTTAACCATGACATTGAAATGTAGATGTTGGTTCAATAATTATATTTATCAGGTCAGAGCTCAGGAGATAAATCAGAGCTGGAGAAATAAATATGGTTGTCATCGTGAATAGAAGCATTTAAAATCATGAGCGAGATGAGCACTGTGATGGGGTGGAGTGTGAATGGGAGTGGGGAAGTTGGAAATGTGAAGAGGGCTAAAGACTTAGCTCTGGGCTGCTATCATTAGCAACTGAGCATAGAAGAAAAAAAGTGAGCTGGAAATGGAAAACTAGGAGTGAAAAGTCATAGGTGCTAAGAGAAAAAGGTGATTTGGGCAGATGAGTAGCTGAGTCAAAATGGTGTGAGAGATCAGGTTAGATGAGGACAAAGCACTGACTGCTGGGTTTAGTGTGGCCAAGGCAATCGGTAAGAGTTGATTCATGGGTATGGTGGGTATGAGAGAGGAGCAGAGTGGGTTGGAAAGAGAATGGAAGTTGAAGATTAGTCAATTCCTTAGAATTTTGCTGTAAAGGGGAGATGAAGGAAACTGAATGGGGTTATAGGATCAGGGGAGAGTTGTCTTCTTGAAAAACAGATGACAGTAAGGCATATTTTATGCTCAAGGAAATAATCTGGTAGTGCAGAAGAAACTGAAGATGTAGGAAAGAGAGGCGAGACTTGCTAGAATGTAGTCCTTTAGGAGGCAAAGTGGTGAGGAGAGCAGGACTCCATGCCAGGGGAGAGAGTCCATTGGAAAAGGGACACTTCTTCCATTGGTCCAGGAGAGAAGGCAAGATAGGTAGAGCTGATGAGAAATATTCCTCCCTTACATTCATATGACTAAACTTGCAAGAACTGATGGATTTTGCATATGCCAACTGATACATGTTTCTTCCTCTGAATAAATACATATGTACAGAGAAAATATTCAGTCTGAAAGTGCATGCAAGAATTAGGTAAAATTTAATAGTCAAAGGCAATTTTATGATCAAAACAACATTTAGGGTTGAACTTTAAACTTTTTGCTATTTCTATGGCTGTTACCTGAGGTTAAAGGAAGAAATTTGCCATAAAAATTAATGTAACAAAATCTTTAATAAAATGGCAAAATGTGAACAATTTTAAATCGGGAATTATGTCTGTTTTTGCTCAAAGAAATTAAATCTTTATAGATATTATAGAAATAATGGTGTCTATAATCAATTGTAACTTCTGTGAACTGAGAACCATATCATGTTCCCAGTACTTTTCAAACAAACATTTGTGCTGATCTTCACAGCAAAACAAACAGAGTAGTTTTATTACAGTCTGACAAGTGAGAAAACTGGCAGCGAGGTTCTGTAAGGTTTAATGATTTGCTCAAAGTCACCCAGCTGGTAAGGTGATGTTTAAATTAAAACTCATTCTGGATTCAGAATTGCTTTTCCTAATGCACTGTCTTGATATATACATGTTGTGATGTAAGTAATGTCCCTATTTAATGTGTGAAAAACTTTTGGCTCAAAAAAAAAAAAAAAAAAACTAAGTTGCTCAAATATCTATAGAATTGCGTTTATTTGCACAAACTACTCATTTTTTCTTCTAGTCTAGTGTATAAATTCAGCTAGAAGGAAAGAAGGAATGAAGGAGAGAAGAGAGGAGGGAAGGAGGAGAGGGAGGCTAAGATATCATCATTGGTCTGATTTATAAGGTTAGCAAAGTCAGTGACTACTGGTATGTCTTTTCACCCTATCATATATGCAAAGGGCTATCATGTATTTTCTATTTTGAGTCTGACTTGATTTTTAAGCTATTTTTTTAATCACTGTGGTTTCACAACATTTATGGGATCTTTATATTTTAAAATGTGGTTAAAACATGCATGTTCCCTGTGTTCTGTCAACTACTGAGATGAATATTTGCTGAGCCTGTTTCTGCTTCTCTGCCTCAGGACCTGTGTATTAGTCCATTCTCATGCTGCTATAAAGAACTGCCTGAGACTGGGTAATTTACAAAGAATGGAGGTTTAATTGACACACAGTTCTAGGAGGCTGTGGAGGCCTCAGGAAACTTACAATCATGGGGGAAGAGGAAACAAACATGTCCTTCTTCACATGGCAGCAGGACAGAGATGTGCAGAATGAAGTGAGCAAAGCCCCTTATGAAACCATCAGATCTCGTGCCAACTTACTCACTACCGTGAGAACAGCATGGAAGAACCACCCCCGTGATCTAATTACCTCCCATAAGGTCCCTCCCCCAACATGTGGGGATTACAATTTGTATTACAATTCAAGATGAGATTTTGAGTAGGGACACAGCCTAAGCATATCAGCCTGAATGCTTCCCACCCCACCACCTTAGTTATAAAAGACCTACCTCCTCACTTGGTCATTGGCAGCTGAGGGCTCAGTCACATTTCACAGCAAAAGCCTCCTGTCTGGGGTCCCTCTTCCACAGCTTTTTCCTACTGGTTGTCCACCATGTTTCCTGGCTGCGTAGCACTCACTGACCTTCCTGGCTATGTTTGGAGACTTTCTAGTTTATGGATCCTACATTTGCAAGACATAATTTAGAAAACTTTCTTCAGTTTTCTTTACAGCTATTCACTCTCTCTCATGACAGCTGAATCAGAAGTGGGCAACTGGTGGAGGGTGAATCCATGGGGAGTTCACTTTGCTAGCAAGAGTGGTGACTGAGACTGCCTGTTCTTAGGGGTGGCAGTGATTGAAAAGTAAGGCTCCTGGCACAGAAGTGGCTTTGATGGTGTGGTGGTGGCAATGAGGGCAACGGGGGCAATTTCCTTATCAGGCCAGTTCTGTGGCATAGTTTTGAATGTTTTTCCTAGAAGTTTAGTCTTGAACCTGCTTCTCCCACCCTTCTAATGATTTTGTGAGTGATCTAATGTCCTTCTGAAAAACTGTTGTTTCCAAAGAAGATCATCACCAGATGTACCCCTTCAATCTTTCTTCTACAACGAAGCCAGAACAACTTCTTAGGAACGTAAGTCTGCCCCTGTGCCACCTAACAACCACAATTTATTGTCTTTCCATTGTTATCAGAATACCACATTTTATAAAACTGAACATTCTGTCTTTTGAAAGGCACAGCTTATTTTGTGAACTACCAGGAAAGAAAATGCTGCTATGTCACATCTTTGATTATAGCAGGTATCCTGATTTCAGAGCTGTTGAAATGAGGTGTGGTGGGCAGTGTGTTAGAAGTGAGGAAATGTGGTAACATCTCAAATCTTTGATGTGGCCTTCTAAGGCTGGGAATTGATGTGAGCAGCTCCTCTCTCTCCTCTTGTGCCCCTTTACTCTTTGCCCTCTCACTAACTCTCACAAGGGTTTTTTCTCCCTCCCTGGAAAGGTTATGCTTTCCTATCTGTGCTCTCTGTTTCCCTTGCCCACTTCTTAAGATAATTACTATTCCTTTCTAATGGTTTAGCTTAAATGTCATTTCCTTAGAGAAGTCTTCCCTGAACTCTCACATTCTTCCTTCCTCTAATATTAGCACAGTACTTAGCCTTTGTTCAGCATTTGCTATCTGCTGGACTCAGTGCTAAGCATGTTACATATATCGCCTCATTAATCCTCACTACAAACTTGCGAGATAGATGCTATTTTTTTGGTTAGTTTTCAGAAGAGAATACTAAAGCTTCAAACTGTGAAATAACCTGCCTAACGTTTCACAACCAGAAAACAAGGAGCAGGAGCCACGATTCACACCCAGGCCTGGCTCATCATGCTGCTGGGCTGCCTCTCTGTTTACTCACAGGTGATCATCAGGTCTGTTATGTAATCTCAGGCTGTACAGTTGAAATTATTAAAGTATTTGTGTAAAATAATTATCTACTAAGGATGCCAAATTCCATGAAGACAGTGATAGTAGATCTTGACCACTCTGGCACATTTTAAGTGCCCCTCTAATTTTTATTTTAAAAATTTTAATTGTGGAAATTTAAAAATGCATGTAAAACTAAAAACAATAGTATCACAAGCCCTCATATCCCTTGTTCCAGCTTCATCAAAAATCAATTCCTGGCCAATCTTGTTTCATCTCTGTCCCCACCTCCTCTCCCTTGCTACTAGATTTTTTTGAAGCAAATCCCAGAGATCATATCATGTCTTCCATTAGTATTTCTAAAAGGTAAAAATTATTTTTAGGGATATAACTTTAATACCATTGCCACATGTTTAAAAATTAATAATGATTCCTTAGTCAGTATTCAATTCATCCCAAATATTTCATGAATAATTTTTACAATCAACTCACTCCAATCCAAGCAAAGGCTGCACAATGTAGTTGGTTGAATCATTTCTGAAATCTTTCTTAATTTATAGTTTCTACAGCCTCATTTTTCCATCATCTTGCAATTCATTTGTTATTTGTCTTGTAGACTTTTCATATTCTGGATTTTGCTGATTACATCACTGTGCTTTTGGTTTAACATGTTTCTTTGACATGTTGTTTCTTGGAAATTGTTGATGCTTGATCAGATTCAGCAGTATGAAAGCAGGCCCATATGCCATACACCTCAGTATTTTAAAGTTATAAAGCTCTGTCCAGACAGATGACCATTCCCACCCCCAGTTTTTCACCTGGAGCTGAAAGAGTCTTGTGCTTCTGGGGAAGAATTAATGCCCCAGTGGTCACCATGATCTACAGGGACACAACAGAGTGAAGTCAGGGACTAGTTTCTGACAAAACAGATTTTAAACCAACAAAGATCAAAAAAGACAAGGGCATTACATAATGGTAAAGGGATCAATTCACAAGAAGAGCTAACTATCCTAAACACATATGCACTCAATACAGGAGAACCCGATTCAAAATACAGGTTCCTAGAGGTCTACAAAGAGACTTACACTCCCACACAATAATAGTGGGGGACTTTAACACCCCACTCCCAATATTAGACAGATCATTGAGACGGAAAATTAATAAGGATATTCAGGACTTAAACTCAGCTCTGGATCAAGTGGACCTCATAGATATCTACAGAACTCTCTACCCCAAAACAACAAAATGTAAATTCTTCTCAGTGCCACATGGCACTTACTCTAAAATCGATCACACAATTGAAAGTAAAACACTCCTCACCAAATGCAAAAGGACTGAAATCGTAACTAACAGTCTCTGAGACAACAGCACAATCACATTAGAACTCAAGATTAAGAAACTCACTCAAAAGCACACAACTGCAAGGGAATTGAACAACTTGCTCCTGAATGACTCCTTGGGCAAATAATGAAATTAACGGAGAAATAAAAAAGTTATTTGAAACTAACGAAAACAAAGATACATCATACCAGAATCTCTGGGATGCAGCTAAAGCTTGTTAAGAGAGAAATTTATAGCCCAATGCCCTCATCAAAAAGCTAGAAAGATCTTAAATCAACACCCTAATGTCGCAACTAAAAGAACTGGAGAGCCAAGAGCAAACAAACCCCAGCGCCAACAGAAGACAAGAAATAACCAAGAGTGGAGTTGAACCAAAGGAGACAGAAACACGAAAAACTCTTCAAAAAAATAAACGAATCCAGGAGCTGGTTTTTTTGAAAAAATTAATAAAATAGACCACTAGCTGGAATAATAAAGAAGAAAAGAGAGAAGAATCAAATAGACACAATAGAAAATGATAAAGGGGATATCACCACTGAACCCACAGAAATACAAACAAACATCAGAGAACACTATAAACACCTCTATGCACAGAAACTAGAAAATCTAGAAGAAATTGATAAATTCCTGGAAACCTACACACTCCTAAGACTGAATCAGGAGAAATTGAATCACTGAATAGACCAATAACAAGTTCTGAAATTGAGGCAGTAATAAATAGCATATCAACCCAAAAAAGCTCAGGACCAGGTGGATTTATTGCTGAAATCTACCAGAGATACAAAGAGGAGCTGGTACATTTTTTTCTGAAACTATTCCAAACAACTGAAAAGGAGGACTTTTCCCTAATTCATTTTATGAGGCCAGCATCATCCTGATACCGTAACCTGAGAGAGATACAACAAAAAAAGAAAACTTTAGGCCAATATCCCTGATGAACATTGATGCAAAAATCCTCTATAAAATACTGGCAAACTGAATCCAGTAGCACATCAAAAAACTCATCCACCATGAGCAAGTCAGCTTCATCCCTGTCATGTAAGGCTGGTTCAACATATGCAAATCAATAAACATAATTCATCACATAAACACAACTAAAGACAAAAACCACATGATCACCTCAATAGATGCAGCAAAGATCTTTGGTAAAATTCAACATCACTTCATGTTAAAAAGTCTCAGTAAGCTAGATATTAATGGACATACCCCAAAATAGTAAGAGCCATTTATGACAGACCCAGAGCTAATATCATACCGAATGGGCAAAAGGTGGAAACATTCCCCTTGAAAACTGGCAAAAGACAAAAATACCCTCTCTTACCACTCTTATTCAACATGGTATTGAAGTTCTGGCCAGAGAAATCAGGTAAGAAAAAGAAATAAAGTATATTCAAATAGAAAGAGAGAACGTCAAACTGTCTCTGCAGTTGATATAATCCTATGTCTAGAAAACCCCATCATCTCAGCCCCAAAACTTCTTTAGGTGATAAGAAACTTCAGCAAAGTCTCAGGATACAAAATCAATGTGCAAAAATCACAAGCATTTCTATACACCAGCAATAGACAAGCAGAGTGCCAAATCATGAATGAACTCCCATTTACAATTGCTACAAAGAGAGTAAAATACCTAGGAATACAGCTAACAATGGAAGAGAAGGACCTTTTTAAGGAGAACTACGAACTACTGCTCAAGGAAATCAGAGAGGACATAAACAAATTGCATGGGAAGAATCAATATGGTGAAAATGGCCATACTGTCCAAAGTAATTTATAGATTCAATGCTATTACCATTAAACTACCATTGACATTCTTCACACAATTAGAAAAACTACTTTAAAATTCATATGGAACCTAAAAAGAGCCCATATAGCCAAGACAATCCTAAGCAAAAAGAACAAAGCTGGAGGCATCCTGCTACTTGAGTTCAAACTATATTACAAGGCTACAGTAACAAAAACAGCATGGTACTGGTACCAAAACAGACACATAGATCAGTGGAACAGAACAGAGATCTCAGAAAGAAGTCCACACACCTACAACCATCTGACCTTTGAGAAACCTGGCAAAAACAAGCAATGGGGAAAGGATTCCCTATTTAATAAATGGTGCTGGGAAAACTGGCTAGCCATATGCAGAAAATTGAAACTGGACCCCTTCCTTACACCTTATACAAAAATTAACTCAAGATGTATTAAAGATTTAAATGTAAAACCCCAAACTATAAAAACCCTAGAAGGAAATCTAGGCAATACCATTCAGGACAAAGGCATGGGAAAAGATTTATTGACAAAAATGTCAAAAGCAATTGCAACAAAAGCAAAAATTAACAAATGGGATTTAATTAGACTAAAGAGCTTCTGCACAGCAAAAGAAATTATTATCAGAATGAACAGACAACCTACAGAATGGGAGAACATTTTTGCAGTCTATACATCTGACAAAGGTGAAATATCCAGAATCTACAGGGAACTTAAAACAAATTTATGAGAAATTTGTTTAAAACAACCCCATTAAAAAGTGGGCAAAGAACATGAACAGACACTTCTTGAAAAAAGAAGACATTTGTGTGACCAACATACACATGAAGAAAAGCTAAACATTACTGGTCATTACAGAAATGCAGATTAAAACCACAATGAGATACCATCTCATACAAGTTAGAAGATTATTAAAAGTCAAGAAACAACAGATGCTGGTGAGGCTGTGGAGAAAAAGGAATGCTTTTACACTGTTGGTGGGAATGTAAATTAGTTCAACCATTGTGGAAGACAGTGTGACAATTCCTCAAAGACCTAGAACCAGAGATACCATTTGACTCAGCAATGTTACTACTGGGTATATATCCAAAGGAATATAAATCATTCTTTATAAACATATATGCACACATATGTTCGCTACAGCATTATTCACAATAGCAAAGGCATGGAATCAACCTAAACGCCCATCAATGACAGACTGCATAAAGAAAATGTGGTGCAAATATACCATGGAATACTATGCAGCCATAAAAAGGAATGAGATCACATTCTTTGCAGGCACATGGACAGAGCTGGAAGCTTTTATCCTCAGCAAACTAACGCAGGAACAGAAAACCAAACACTGCATGTTTTCACTTATAAGTGGGAGCTGAACAATGAGAACACATGGACACAGGGAGGGGAACAACACACATTGGGGCCTGTCAGAGGGGGTTAGGGAAGGGAGAGCTTCAGGATAAATAGCTAGTGCATGTGGGGCTTAATACCTAGGGGATGGGTTAATAGGTGCAGCAAACCACCATGGCACACATTTACCTATGTAACAAACCTGCACGTCCTGCACATGTATCCCAGAAATTAAAATAAAATGAAGTTTAAAAAATTAAAATTAAAAAAAGAAGTGTTGGGGCTGAGAAACCAATACCTTAAAATATAGTGCTTTGACATGCTGAACTAAAGCAGAAGCCTCAAGGTCTCTCTGACCAACCCCCTCCAGCTCCCCACCCCTGCCACCCCGCAATCCTGTCTCTCAAACCTCAACTCCAGACCTGACAAAGAAGAAAAAAATTACCTCTTACCTCTGATCCCTTCCCTGAGTTTTCATTAACTGAGCTCATAATACAGAAAGAGACTGAACTCTGTCAATACACCTGGACCGACTTTGGTCACAAACCCTTATCTGGCCTGTTTTATCAGGCTGGCCTAGTTGGCTTTGTCCCAGCCGTTGTATATTGTTCAAGCCCATTGAATTCCTCTAAAAATAAGTTACTACACCACTAAAGTTGTTCATATTTCCCCATCTCCTTTTCCCCTAGGAGGGGGAAGAAGGAAGGAGTATTTAGCCATTTGTACTCCATTGTGTGGTGGGGTAATCACTCTGATTCTCCCTTGAACACATTAATAAATTTGTATGTCTTTTCTCCTGTTAATCTGTCTTTTGTCCATTGATTTTCAGTGAATCTTCAGAGGGTTAAAGATAAGTTTTCCCTTGACCCCTACAGAAGCAACAGATACCTGTAGAGATAGCAACATGGATGGATCTTAAAATCTGAGTGATTAGTGAAAAAAGTACAAAATACAATGAAATAGAAAACTAAACACCATTTAATTTGTGTGAATTAATGTGAAAAACATATGCACACAAAATAAAAATATCCATTTGTAAGAACATGCACAAGCAGATACTTATTAAATACATTAGAGTGACAGTCAAGTGACCAGAGAAAGGGAATGGAAGTGGAGTATGAGAATAAAAGAGAATATAACAATCGATCAACTGGGTCAGCTCCCTTAGGCTTTTGAAGAGATAGCAGTTAGTTGCCAAGGCAGCAGAAAAAGATGTGGAAAATCTTGAGTTCCCTCCATTTCTCAATATTTCCTTATCATCACATCTTGTACTGCCTAACTCATCTATTCTCCATGAAAGCTGGCCCACAAAAATGCAATTAGTTAGAAGCAATCTCCTGATAGTACTTCATTTCCTGCCCAAATTCATATGAAAATGTCTTTTGCCTTGCATCTGGAGCTTTGATGCTTTCCTGATATTCTGGCCAAACGTGACAATTCTTTGGTGATCTAAATGCTAGTATTGAGTTGATAACATTATTTCTTATTACAAAGAAATTATGGAAAGCAAGCTCACATTTATATTGACAGTGAAGAAATCCCTTGTTTTGTACAGGGTCTAACCTAATGCTTATATATGCAGCTGCTTTGTAGGAGTGAGGAAGCAATGTCTGTCCTTAAATTCATTCTGGAATTGGAGTTCCAGAGCTACTGAAGTTACAGGAAGTGAGAGCTAAACTACATTAAATGGAAAAATAGCACAAATAAAGGGAATAAGTAGCATAAGGGATTTAGTCATGAGGTGAGCTGTTTAATGAAAAGCCCCCTTTCTGTAATTTATAATAATGGGAGTTCAACAGCCTATTTCTTCCAGTCTGTCTCAAGACAATAATTAGAGTATTTTATTTTATTTTGCAGGCTTCAAAATTTAAAGGAGCTGTCAAAATGGAGGGTAGAAAAAGGGTAAGAAATGTTAACAATATTTAGTATGATTTATGGGCAAGTTTAAAAATTCCCCATTATAGTAACTAATTCGATTTCTTGGATATGAGAATTCTAGATGCTTTTCTTGATTTCTCTTGATTTATAGAATTAAGTCTTCAAATTCTCTGGGATCTCACTTTCTTTACCAGTAAAGGAAGAAACTAAATTATAAAACTTTCATTCATATTCCAAAATCTTTGAAGAGTAATAAAGTTATTCTCTGCAAGTATTACCTTCAGGGTCATCACGACCTCCTTGGGAGAAGACTTCATGTGGACATTGTAAGTTTTGATTATCATCAGTTTCTATGTTAAATATCTTGAAAAGTCTTTAGATCTGGAAAGACTTTTTCATTCAAGTTTAAATAAGTTGATTTACAAATTTGAAATTTGAGAAGCTGGAATGAGCATGGGAAAAGTAGAAGCTCATGGTATAATGATAAGCAAATATCAACAGCATTTGAAAAATGTCTTGCCCTCTCTCAGTGGGTCATTGTAAACCATTTTTAAGTCTTATCTGAAATAAAAATGTTCAACAACAAGATAAGCTCTCAGGAAGATTGTGAAAACGCCAAAGCTAAATCTCTAGATTAAAGTAAAATGACTATTGATTTGAATAATGTTATGTTTACTCTGTTGAATCTATCATTTTTATCATTCAAAAGTTGTATAGTTTGAGCCAGATTTTCTCATTTCAGTTTAAAAGATCCAAACTATTCTTATGTCTAGATTTATCTACAGTTACTATGGAGATGGCTCACTTTGTGTGAGGATTTACATTGTCATCCCAAAAGGGCAAATAATTTGGGCTATTGAGTGCTTTAAAGACCTTCTGAGGTCGGGGTTGAGGAAAGACCAAAAGTTGCTGACATTTTAGTTGAGACTCAGTGATTCATGGATAGTGGGGATTGGTTATGTTCTGCATATGATGGTGCCCATCTTGACAATTGTGTCAGCTTGTACACACCACTGTTAGCTACTATACAGCCATTCTATTCATCATGTCTGTTTCTTTGATTTTAGAGAGCTATTGAGTTTATAACTTGTGGCCAATAGGCTTAGAATTATAAAACACATGTCAGTCCACCAAAAGTAAATGTAGGGAAAATGAAAAGGAATTTAAAAAAAGTATTAATGCCCAGAAAATCTGAGTTTTGGATCTCATTGAGTGGTCCTGGACTGTTCTTTTCACCCTAAGGCATATGAAGCATTAGACTGGACTGGGTGAATCATCAGGGTTCCCAAACATTTCTCTGGAGTGCATCCAAGAGTTTGTATGTTTACCTTCTCCCTTCTCCCCAAGTCCCTTTCATATGCTCCCAAACACCCCAAAACTAAATTTATTTTTATTCCCCTACTTAAAATAAAAAATTAGTGTATATTTTACATCTTACTGCATAATATATTGGTATGTTTTGATATAAACTATTTCAAATGAATAAATTACCTTAAACTTTCCAGTAAAATAGATGCACCAGAATAACATGTCCTGTTACCTGTGGCTCTGAGTACAGTGCACCATACTGCCTTATGTGCCTAGTGGTGCACAAAATTCCATCTGAAGAACAGCTGAAAATTATACTTTAGCAGAGCTGTGAAATACCATTGCCTCTGGTCTTCTGTGATGTCTGAAATCCCACCATTTAAAATGATGTTCTTTAATCTCTGTGTTCTCCTTGACAATGAAGCTAGAAAAGAGAGCATAATAAATTATTCATGCCTCAGCAATGGCTAGTGATAGCTCAAAGACAGCATACATTTATAATAATGACAGTTGTTGGTGTGGTTTAAACGTTTTTTCCTCTAAAACTCATGTTGAAATTTAATCTCCAATTTGGCAGTATTGAGAGGGGGGGCTTTTAAGAGGTGATTGGGCCATAAGGGCTCTGGATTAATTCACTCATGGATTAATGAGTTAATGGATTAATGAATTAACGGGCTATCATAGGAATGAGATTGGGAAGCTTTAGAAGAAGAGGAAGAGAGACCTGAGCTAGCACACTCAGCCCCTCACATGTGAAGCTCTGCGCTGCCTCAGGACTCTGCGGAGAGTCCCCATCAGCAAGAAGGCCCCCAATGTTGCACTTCTCAGCCTCCATCACTGTAAGTAGTAAGTTCCTTTTCCTTATAGAGTACCAGTTTCGGGTATTATAAGCAACAGAAAATGGACCAAGACAGTTGCTTAATAATTGGTTAAAGGGAAAATCATAAATGAAAATTGAGTTACAGTTGTTTATTTTAGAGATAGAAACTAAAATAATTACCTGTAAGTCAAAGAACAAGTTGGTAAACTCTTAGAGGATCTGGAGCTCATCTAATTATTTCTGACTTCCTAATGCCTATCATATTGAAAATACCAAATGCTTGTATAATGAACAACTCAGGAAATTAGAATTCACATCTTAGGCCACCATTGTTTCTGTTTGATGGAACTAGATGTCCTCAGTTCCTTTGAAGCAGATTTACATTAAATCCAAGAGAATTTCTGTTCATAGTACCACTGCTGAACCTGGAACCAGGGTTTGAAGTCTCACCTTTACTGCATTTATCCATTCTGTATCCTGTTCCTGTGGCTTTTTCTGTTTTGAGGTCTTTCATATTTCTGATTTTTTTTTTCTGCTTCTCTGGCTCAGGCCCTGGTGGTTTCCTTTCTGGAGAAGTATGCTAGCTTTCCAGCTGTTAAATAAAATTTGTGGAGGTAATTGTTTCGGATTGAGCTTCTGCACTAGGCCTCAGCAGACCAGACCAAATCAGAATGGGGCCACCCATGCTAAATGCCATGTAATGAAACTTAGAAATAGGTCAATTTTCCAAAAAGCAGGAGATTCAGCAACAACACATGTAAAGAGGCCTAGTTAACCTGAGCCAGCATGACAGAGAAATCATGTTTTAACCTTATATGAAAAGTAACTTTGAAAAGACCAGTCTTCTTTTCTTTGTTTCTACCTTTTTTTCAGGTTTTTCTTTTTCTTGTTTCTGCCTTTTTTTTTTTTTTCAGGTTTTTCTGCCTTCTGCTCAGCCCATTGGAGCACCTTTCTATTTTGTAAATGGGATGCTGCCCAATTCATGGATTGCTAATAAAAGCCAATTAGATCTTTAAACTCAATGTGTTTAAATTTTGTTCTTTGACACAGCCGATCTTTCTGCTTTCAAATACTTTATTCTCCAAATATTCTGGCAGGCTGTTATAGGACAGTATTACTAATTCACTCATCAATTGTGCTATCCTTGCACAAAGGATATCAACCATCTGTCACCCATGAAATCCAGTTAAATTTTCCCACCTTGGCATTGAAAACCTTCTTGAGGTTGCATGACCTACATTTCTGGGCTTATCTACATAGCCACTGACATAAAACCTACATACTTGACAATCTAGTTGTTTTACATTTCCTCATGCCTGAGGAAATGCTATGAGAAAATTTGTTAATTTATGAAATTACCTTTGTCATTTGATAGTAATCAGCTCAAGGATAGAGGATGTATCTTGTATATCCTTGAATTTATTCCCCAACACAGCAAATACCCCTGTGGAGATGCCCACTAGAGATGGCAATTTTAGCTTTTCCGTGAAATCTTGTAGCAAGAGGGAGGCAGCATGCAGGGTTTGGATGTAGAAGTCTGTCTCTGAAGGCATGGGACAAGGAGATGTGAAAGAATGAGCAAGGGATTAAAAGTGATAGGCAAAATTGGGAAAATTGGTGCTGAAGACACATTTGATCTGTTTAACCTTCCTGAAAAGGTCAGATCACTGTGAGCAATCCTGGTGTTTGCTGAGTTGGGGAAACAGCAGGCTTGCAGACTGACATGTGACTGGAAAGAAACGTCAAGGCTTAAGTGGGTGGAACCCAGTGAAAACCAGCACACGGGTCACTAGGTTGAGAACTGGGAGGCATGCACCAGGCTGATAACCAGCTTTCCTGGAATGGTGACAAGGATGCTGCTATAGTCTCAATGCTCCCCTAAATTCAAGAGTTTAAGGTTAATTCTCATTGTGGTTAGGTTAGAGGTGGGGCCTTTTGTCATGAAGTCATGAAGTTTCCACCCTACAATGGATTAGGGAATTAAGAACTGGAAGAAACTAGCCTGGGACCCTTTTGTTCTTCTGCTCTTCTGAAAAGGATTCATCTTCTTTTCTGTCCTTCCATCTTTCCTAACATGTTGCAGACATCTAGACAGTGCCATCTATGAGGAACAGGCCCTCATTTGAAACTGAACCTACCAGCACCTTGATCTTGGGCTTCCCAGCCTTCAGACTGTGAGACAATAAATTTTTATTTTTTATAAATTATCCAGGTATCAGGAGAACCCACTCCCGATGTTTAACATGGGTTCTTTTCTATTTCCTAAGTGTCTCGGCTGGCTTGAGAAATAAAGGGAAAGAACACAAGAGAGAGAAATTTAAAGCTGAGTGTCTGAGGGAGACATCACATGTCGGCAGGATCCATGATGTTCCCCGAGCTGTAAAACCAGCAAGTTTTTATTAGCTATTTTCAAAAGTGGAGGGAGTGCATGAATAGGGTGTGGGTCACAGAGATCACATACTTCACAAGGTTATAAAATATCACAAAGCAAATGGAGGCAGGGCGAGATCACAGGACCACAGGATGAGGAGAAATTAAAATTGCTAATGATGTTTCGGGCACGCATTGTCACTGATAACATCTTATCAGGAAACAGGGTTTGAGAGCAGATAACCTGTCTGACCAAAATTTATTAGGTGGGAATTTTTATCCACCTAATAAGCCTGGGAGCACTATCAGAGGCTGGGGCTTATTTCATCCCTTCGGCTTCGACTATAAAAGACTGGTCACCTTAAAAGGGGCCGTCTATAAGCCTACCTTCAGGGCTCATTCTCTTTCTCAGTGATGTTCCTTGCTGAGAAAAAGAATTCAATGATATTTCTCCTATTTGCTTATGAAAGAGGAGGAATATAGCGCTGTTCCGTCCGGCTCACTGGTGGCCAGTTCAAAGTTACTTCTCTTGTTCCCTGAACATTGCTGTTATCCTGTTCTTTTTTAAAGATGTCCAGATTTCATTTGTTCAATCACACATGCTCTACAAACAATTTGTGCACTTGATACAATCACAGGGTTCTGAGGCAACATTCATCCTCCTCAGTTTACGAAGAAGATGATGGGATTGAGAGATTAAGGTAAAGACCAGCATAGGAAATCACAAGGGTATTGATTGGGGAAGTGACAAATGTCCATGAAATCTTCAGAATTTATCTTCAGAGATTACAGTAAAGACAGGTGTAAGAAATTATAAAAATATTAATTTGGGGAACTAACAAACGTCCATGAAATCTTCACAATTTATGTTCTTCTGCCGCGGCTTCAGCCCGTCCCTCCGTTTGGGGTCCCTGACTTCCCCTAACATCCAGGTTCAAGTGTTTTTTTAATAGCAGCACAAATGGACTAAGAGAGATGCCTAACAAAGGGCAAAGATAGCCTTGGCAGGAGAGATTGCATGAGATTAAGGCCTCATCTTCATGCAAAATTTTATTATGCATTAAGTTAATATTTCCCAGTGTCTGAGGAATTTTGGCCATTGTTTTCACGTGTGTACGTGTGTGTTTAGCTGAAGCCTAACGAAAGAAGGCTGTGGATGATGCCACCACTTCCTCACTTCCTGTAGCCACACACCAAAGTGCCTTGTGAAAGGGGCTGTTAACTCCAGAGCTACAACCTGGGTCTAGGAAAGCTCTGATTTCAAACATGCTTTTGATTCTTCCCAAAATAGCACTAATTTTTATCATAATCTGTGTCTTTATTTTTGCTGCCTAAGACATGGCCCTTTTCTATCACACCATCATTGTCATGGAATGTTCTTTAACTACAAATAGAACCTTTGCTTCCTAAGAACTTTCTTTTGCACTTTGCCAGAGTTCACTTTTGCACTTTTTTGATTTCTGAATGAAATCAAAAGTGAAACTTTGTGCAGGAGTGTGGGATCCAGAAGCATAGAATTCTCTTGTTCCCAGCTAAGGGGTTCTCAGCATAATAGTAAGGACCCTTAAAATGATAATAATTCAAATTTCTCTTGAAAAATGTTCATTTACAGTGGATAAATGTCAGGAAGTGTTAAGTGTTTGCTACTAAGAATAGACTTTTTCCCAGCTCCAAAAACTCTTTTCAAAGCAAATATATACATTTGATACCTGCAAGTTTTGAATGTGCAAATATTGACTCAGCAGATGGATGAACCAGGTCTAACATATTGTTTTTTTTTCTCAAGGGTTGGGACTATTATGACTCTGGCTAAGGGTTACATGTTTTTTCCTACCTTAACTGATAACTGATGAATTTTTAGAATGGAATGGTTTCCCACCCTTTTCTCTAGAATGTATAACACCTGTGTAAAATGCTAAAGAGATTTTTAAAATCATTCTTATGGTTTAGGCTGGAATCCCTGTTTTTACCCCTGTAGTTTCTCTAGTGACCCTTGCTGATGACTTATATCAAATCGCTAGGGGATTTGTCAGGAATCTCCAAGTTGTTTGATTCATTTGATTCTCAGCATTTTTTATTTTGAGACTGGTTAAAAACAAAACAAAACAAAACATAACAAAACTACCTTCATAGAGGGCAAAGAACCGTGAATGATGGAATTTCAAAATGCTTTCAGAATTAGTTCCGAAGATAAACAAGTGAGGAGAAAATGTATGTAGAATTCAAAATTCCAAAACAGTTTTATGCAAGTATACTTGCATAAAATCATAAACTCGAAGGCGGTGTAAGAAGCTAGTTGTTCTAGAATATGATGTACAAAGCAAGGGACTCATGGCTGAATCATTTACATCAACAGGTGTTGTCAAGAAGTGCTACGATTTAACAGCACCTAAACTTTCTACCTTTAAAGTGAAGAGCAGGCACATTATTAAGTAACTTAACATGGCACAAAATGATTTTCATAAAAACTGATAAAATCATCTTGGAAAAGTTAACTGCATCCTGAGGCAAATTTAGGTACATAATTTTAATCTATAATATATCTATAGTTATTGGCACTAGGTATGTATACAGGCTATCAGTTTCTGGAGACCCGCAGGAAAATCCAACACTGAAAGAGCTTGCCCACCCAGGCGCCACTGGTTTTGAGCAATGTTTCAAAACATCGTGCATTCCAACATGTGGTCCCTAATCCCTGCTGGAGGAAGCTGCAGTTGAGTAGGGGTTTTACCTGAGACTCTGATTTTCTTGTACATATGGGTCTTAGGGACTCAAGCTGCAGGCTGCTGGTTACCTCCTGCTTTATGCTTCTAAGCATATGTTGTCTTCACGATGTGGATCCGAACAGGTAACCCAACAATCTATTTGAATTAATTGTATATTTAATCAAATCTTAAAATCTTACATGTGCAGACCAGGCACGATGGCTCACGCCTGTAATCCCAGCACTTTGGGAGGCCAAGGCGGGTGGATCATTTGAAATCAGGAGTTTGAGACCAGCCTGGCCAACATGGTGAAACCAAGTCTCTACAAAAAATACAAAAATTAGCCGGGCATGGTGGTGTGCACCTGTAATCCCAGCTACTTGGGGGGCTGAGGTGGGAGGATCGCTTGAACCTGGGAAGTAGAGGTTGCAGTGAGCCGAGATCTTGCCACTGCACTCCAGCCTGGGCAACAGACTGAGATCGTGTCTTAAAACAACAACAACAACAACAAATCTTACATCTGCAGACACAGCATTACACTGGGAATTAGTACCTTCCCTCTGTGGTAAATAGTGCAGGTGGGATTAATGCTGTTTTACAGACGTGAGTGGGGTTAGTGTCATTTTACCAATGTGAACGTGGAGACCCAAAGAGGCCAAAAGACTTGCCCAAGGTCAAATTTCAGTTTTTACATTTCTTGATTATTTTGTTAGTTAGCTATGATTGTCATGAAAAGGTTTGACAGAGCTTGAAATTTCTGGCAGTATTCTTAAAGTCAATTCCTGGAATATTATTTTTGGAGTGAACAACTCGATCTCTGGAAAATTTGGAGATTAAAGAGAGGAATTAGTTTTTTGAAGGGATGTCTTGCCTATGTAATGGCCCCATGTTGCCCCCTTATGGCACTTTCGGTATTTGCAAAATTCTTTGCTGAATTAATCTTTCACCGAAGTGTGACAAATAAAACAGGATTTACAGCATCAGCCTTTCTCAGGATAACATATTACCTTACCATTTTCATATATTAAATCAACTGTCACTGAAATTCAGCCAAATTGAAGGAAATAGTGATTATGAGGCAGTCTACAGAAAACTTTTTTGTACTAATTTCAAACTATACTCACAGCCCCTTTTCCCATACCCTCAGGGTTGACCATTTTGCACATTAAAAAGAAATGTATCTAACGAAATAGGATGGCCTTCTTAATATTTTACTAAATATTGTGGATCATTTTAAGTTTCATGCTTGTGAGGCATTTGGGGATTTGGTTAAGTTTTTCTTGTTCAATGGGTTTGAATTTCACCTCTGCTACTTAGCTACATCACCTCTGGTAGACTCAATTTCTGAGTCTCAGCATCTTCCTCTGTAAAATGGGAAGAATGGTGCTATTTGTAAAGCATTTGAAACAATTCCTGGTAGAGTATGCATGCAGAAGTGAACGCAGTAGCGGTGGTTGTAGCAGTAGTAACCACTGGATCTTAACTCCTCAGTTATCACATGAGGAGATTGTACTAAAGGATCTCTGAGATCCTCTCGAGTTCTTACATCTCTGATCCTCTGGATGCAAAATAAGCAGAGGAAGAAGGAGGCACCATGAGCAATGTTTCCATCTCTGCCCTCCTGAGAAAGTCTTTCCCTCCTTTCCACAGCACCTGGGAGGAGCAGGAAGTTACTGAGCAATTTGCTGGCAGGACCTGCTGGTTTCGGCCATAGTTTCTGAGTCCTTTGGGGAGTCAGATGCAGCAGGGGATACGTCAGATCCCAGAGCCTCTCCAGGAGTGTGAAAGCATTCTGCCTTTGGGAGCCCACCCACTCTGGATGGGGCAACTGATAGGAGGAAGTCTCGACAGAAAAAGGGAAGCAGGTGGCGTGCAGTGAAAGTAGATGTAGGGAGGTTGGAAAGTGGGACATGTCAAAGCCTAAGAAATGGACTGGAAGGAGGCACAAAGAAGGGATTGCTGGCAGGAAAGTTCCTCCCGTTGTCCCAGGGTCTCAACTTCACACTTGTCCAAGATAAACACCACTGACATTAAAGTGGTGAAAACATTTTATTCAGTAACTACTGACTGTCAGGGAAAGAGCTGCGCTCCATTCCAGTTTGTGCAGAGGTGGCAGTGTGTTTTATTTTAATTTTTGTTATTCCAATAAGACCTTATTGTTTATGTCTGAAAATTAGCTATAAAACTTGTAATATACATTGTTTTATCATTTCTCTCTCTAATTTTAGCTCTATTGAGGTACAATTGATGTACAAAATAATTGCATCCATTTAATATATGCATCTTGATGAATCCGGACATATGAACACACCCATGATGTCATCACCACATAAAACACATCCATCATCTGAGAGGCAGAGAGTGGGAGGGAGAGAGAGCTGGGGTTCAAATAAAAAGTTACCAAGGGTTGGTCAGTGTGAATGTGACTAGGCCAGCTATGTCTGCTAGCTGGCAATGATGGCCCCAAGTTAGGATTCTATCCTGACAGTTACATTTCTTAGAATGGTCTTCAGGTCTTTGAGAAAGACAATCCTAAATTGCAGGAGATATGTATACATCTCAAAGGGACAGAGGAAGGATTCATGATTGTAAGGCCTTTTTAGTAAATGGTTTAATAAGAGGAGGTATAGGGGCCAAAGGAAAACTTCTACTTTGACCTCTGAAGGTTCACTGAAAGTCAATTCACAAAAGGCAGATTTAATAAGAGAAATAACATCCATAATATCAACCCTTTGGGAGGCCGAGGCAGGAGGATAGCTTGAGCCCAGAAGTTCAAGATCAGCCTGGACAATACAGTCAGATCTCATCTCTACAAAAATTTAAACATTATCTGGGCATGGTGGCACATACCTGTAGTCCCAGCTACTTGAGAGACTGTGGTGGGAGGATCATCTGGTCTGGAGAGGTGGAGGCTGCAGTGAGCCGAGACCATAACACTGCACTTCAGTCTGGGTGGCAGAGTGAGACCCTGTCTCAGAAATACTACTACTACTACTACTACTAGAAATGGCATACAAATTTATTAATATCCATGGGGGAGAATCAGAGTGATTACCCCACCATGAAATGGGGCAAAAATGGTTATATAGCCCTTCTTCCTCTACTTAGGGGAAAGGGAGATGGTGAAGTGTGATGATTTTAGGGGGATAGTAAATGATTTTCAGGGGAATTCATTGTGCTTGAAGAACACACAATGGCCTGGAACAAAGTCTGTTGGGCCTACAGAGCAGACAATGGTTTGTGAGACAAGTCTGTCCAGATGTGTTGACATACTTCAGTCTTTCTTCCTACAATATGAGTTAAGTTAATAAAAACTCAGGGAAAGAACTAGAGGCAAGAGGAAATTGTTTTCTTCTTTGGTGGGTCTGGCATTTAGGCAGATATGGGAACTTCAGAGAACAACTTCATCCCGGGCTTTGGGAGAACCAGAGGATTAAGAGACAGTAGCAAGGGGAGGTCAGAGAGACATTGAGGCTGCTTCCTTGGTTCAGCATGTCAAAGCATCATATTTTCGGTTATTGGTTTTTGAGTCCCAACAGAGATCTGGGACCTATCTTCAGGACCAACAGAAAATTCTCCTGGCGGCTCTGTGCTTTCTCAGGCAGGCATGTTAATACAGGGTTGGGGCCATCTCACAGACATTGTCTTCTGCTGCTAGGAGCCAGGCTAGAGTTTGGTGCACTTCTCTTTAGTACAGAGGTATGGATGGAGTCGTTACATGTTGAAAATTCTGCAGTTCTTACCCCAAGGACTTCTCTGACCAGTCTAACCCCTCACAGGGCCAACTTTCATGTAGGAAGTGAGTAGTTCATCCACTCATTCCACAAATATTAGTTGGGAACCTTCTATGTACTGGGCACAGTTTGAGAGTCAGGGAGTCTTAGAATTGTTTGTACTGTTCACTAGTTGTTTTATTTGTATTAGTCTCACCTTAAGTAAATAGATAGATAAATTCCTTCAAGTCAGAGATGTTATCTTATTCTTCTGTTTTCCACACTGTATGGAATTTAGCAGAGCCTATTAGTCACTTGAATTTATTAAGTATAATTGAGCAATGCAACAAATAAAGAAAAACACTTTGAAAGAGAAGTTAAGTAACTTGAGAGTTGAGTGGAGAAGAAAAAGAAAATGAAAATGCTGAAGTAATGAAAGAGATTATCTAACTGCACCTCCCAACTTTTATATCTTTTTTATGGTCTCCGGAAAATTTGGATTGAAAATAATCACTTATTAAAAATAAAAGTTTGAAGACCACTGATGAATTTTATAGGCCCAGAAAGGTGAAGTCAAACAATGAGCTTCCCCTAGAGCTGATTACACAGGATGATTAAGCCAAAGGTGACATGTTGCTCCAGGCAGAGTCTAATCAGAACACACATGTTTCCTATCTTAGACTCCAAATCCTTTGAACTCAGAGAAGAAAGTCAAAAGAGGTCTGCAAAACTGTGAGCTTAGAAAAGAGCCACAGAGTAGAAGATGAGGTTTTGAGGAGAAATCATTGAAGGTGATTCAACTCAGGCTTCAGAACTGCTCTCTGTCCTTCAGAGACTGGGAATTGGATATCTAAAGAAGTTGTATCCTCACTGGCCTTTTTGACAGGAAGATGAATCTAAAATTTACCCTAAAAGTTTTGCTAACTTCTGTATTTTTGAACTATTCTGAAAAATATTTGCCATTTGCTTTCTTAAGTGTAAAGAAGGAATGAATCTCTGAGGTACATCATGTAGGTGATATTAAAACTACACTTTTTTGTGTGTCTGATTTAATATTGCTAAAAATAGTCAAAATTTCTACTAGTTTAACGTGTATCCAAAGGCTAAGAATAGATACAAAGAATTTTATTCTTTCTAGATGCTAGGAATATTCTCAGATCTTGCCAGCTCTGCAGCAAATGGAGGAGGTGGTTCTTGGATGTCAGACTTTCCTGGAAGGAGGCCAGGCTGCGGTAGCCCAGTTGTAATGCTTTCCTCTGAGGTGTTGGCATCAGGGCCTGCGTCCACTGCTGCTCTTCCCATGGTGATTTCTAAAGGAAGGCCAAGGTTGGGCAAGGGTCAGGGCTGGCACAGAACTGATGTCAGAAGCTGTAAGACCTAGGTCTGCTTTTACAAAGATGCGTGCATTTTATCTACCAGCCTTTTCCCCTAAAATATCCACAACATATATTCTATTTCTGTAGTTCTCAGCAGGATGATTTTTGTCTCCCAGGAGGAATTTAGCAATATCTGGAGACATTTTTGATTGTCATAAGTGGGGGAGGTTTGCTACTGGCATCTAGTGGGTAAGAGACAGATATGCTGCTAAACATCCTACAATGCACAGGGCAGCAGCCACAACAAAGAATAATCCAATCCGAAATGTCAACTGTGCCAGTGTTGAGAAACCTCATTATATATTTCAAGACAAGAAAACCAGTTCCTTGCTTAGTGTGCTGACTAATGCCTTACTGATGAGTGTGGTCTCCAGACACCAGCATCACTTGGGAGTTCCTGAGAAATAACAGGCTTTCAGTACCCACTTGGGATACTGGATCAGAATCTGCATTTTAACGAGATCCGCAGGAGACTTATATGCATCTTTAAAATTGAGAAGCACCAATAACCTTCTATGAGAACTACAAGTGCAAGGCAGTGAGACAAGGGCTTCAGCATGGCTAAGTCAGGAAGAGACAGTTTTGGCCCTACTTAGGCAGCATCTTTAAATTTAAAAATAACCTCACCTTTTCTCTGTTTTGTTTTGTGTTTTTAAATTTGCATTGAAGTTTCTTCTATTTTTTTCTTTTCTTTTGCTACTTCATCCTTCTTTCCTTCCTTTCTTTTTTTTCTCCCTTCCTTTCTCTTCTAATTACTCTGCTTCATCATTTATCTTTATCTCACATGTGTGCAGTGCTTTTCTAGGTCCTTAATTTTGAGTTACTCATGATATTAAGAAAAAAAAAAAAAAAAAAGGCAGACACTTATCTGATTAATTAAAGGAAATTGTCCTAGTGGGTAGAATCTGGGAGGACAGTCATACTTTCTGAAACATAATAACACAATTAAATTCTACCTTCCCTTCAGTAGTAAGATATTAAAAAGGAAAGCAATAAAGCTCATCCGATACTAATTTGATCAGAAGCCTGTGCAATCAGTCTCTTTGATATACCTTTTGTCAACACAGCTTCAGGTTTTGAATAGGCAATCTAAAACCCTGGAAATCTACCATATTGACTTATCAGCAAAATTTCTGCTGAATCTAGGAATAATAATAGAACTGATTAAAAATAAAATTTAGTCTGTATGCCATGCAATGTACTGTAACATTTTAGTTTCATGTTTCTCTATAAAAAATATAAGCTAAAATTTTAAATTGTTCAAACAAACTTCAATTCAACTTGCTAAACATTTACTTGGCACCTACTGTTTACAAAATGCTGGAATAAAAATTGTGGAAGATTAAAAAAGATTAAGATAGAATTTTGCCCTGGTTCATAATCTGGGGTGTGTGTGTGTGTATGTATGGTGGGATGGATATAATATGCAGGGGTCTATTCATTTTAAGTACATTGACACACATACCAACAAAGAGTTGCAAGAGTTTATAGAAGAATATTCATACTTAGTGTTTCTCTGTTATAAAAAAATAGATTTTGAAGTAAAAAGGAAATGACTGACGAGATTCCAGTTCCTAAAAAGCTGTGGTTTTCTCAGTGACATTTTACAACCTGTTTAACAATTACATTAAGTTTCAGGGAAGTTTCAGTAAGGAGCATAAATAAACCTGATATTCTCAGTGAATTACCACTGATACTTATACCTGTTTTCTCCAGAATTTCTTTATACTTATATTTTAAAACACATCTTATCACATCTTTGTAATTTTTTCCTTTTCCTCATTTAAAACTACAGTGATACCAAAGCAGAGAGATTTATTCTTTTTGATTGTGGATTAAAGTCATACATATAAGACAACAAAACTGTTATGTAAGTATTGAAAAGAACTTGCTAAAAACCGTATGTAATGGGTATTTTTATCAATATAACCGAATACAATTTATGTTGCTTAGAAATGACTTTTTAAATATAATACCTAAAATAATTATTATGCAAATTTATTCACCTGGCATCTATTGGCGACTTTAATAATAACACTCTAAAAATGAACTTCAACTTTTCCCTGGGATCTAATCAGTATGCAAAAGGACATATGCTATCTGGAAATGACAGGTAATGGGAAAGTTAGTCCTTTTGCTCATATCCTGTGACCTTAGAAATGACTGTGCCAAAAATTGCATCAGTATTTGGATGAATTCCTAAATAAATTCAAATTAAATTGAGTCATACTAAAGCTTTATTCAATTAGGCAATAGCATTGAAAGATTCATTTCAAAAAAGCTAGATAGAACTGGTTTATTTATTTATTTATTTATTTTTTTTTTGAGACGGAGTCTTGCTGTGTCTCCTGGGCTGGAGTGCAGTGGCCGGATCTCAGCTCACTGCAAGCTCCGCCTCCCGGGTTCACGCCATTCTCCTGCCTCAGCCTCCGGAGTAGCTGGGACTACAGGCGCCCGCCACCTCGCCTGGCTAGTTTTTTGTATTTTTAGTAGAGACGGGGTTTCACCGTGTTAGCCAGGATGGTCTCGATCTCCTGACCTCATGATCCGCCCGTCTCGGCCTCCCAAAGTGCTGGGATTACAGGCTTGAGCCACCGCGCCCGGCCTAGAACTGGTTTTGTGTGATAAGTTTTATAGGGCAGGGCTGACCTTTTGAAATTGGAAGGTGTGTCTTCACCATTGTGATATTGAGAATCATTAAGGTAATTACGAATGTGTGTTCACTGCTATATAAAACAAGTCTACTTCATTAGTAATTCTGGCCTCAAATTTTCTAAACATACTTTTATTTTCCCCAAGTTCTAGGAGTAAGGTACTCTCTGGATTCAATCCTGTGCTCACTTCCTCCCCCATGGCTTTTCTACAGCCGCTGGTCACTTACTGCTGGCTTGCTTTTGGCTCCACATCAACACTTAGAGAAACTAGTTTACATGGGTTTTTCTTGGTGTGTTTGCTTTTTAAATGAGATAATGAAAAGGCCTAGTTGGAATGCTGAAGTTGTGCTGGCAACTAAGGGAGTAAAAACTCGTAAAGAAATTCTTGAAAGGAGTTCAAATATTCTGCTTCTGAGAAAATAAATGTAAGGAAATTGCAATTTAGAAAATACTGAACAGACTCATTTTGCTTTGCTCTAGAATAGCTTTTATTTTTTCTTCTAATCTTTTGCCTTTGAGCATAAACCATGAAGTCAAAAGCTTCAGGGAAAGGGAAAATGAGTCCCATCGGGGCACCGAGGTCACTTGTACCCTACCTGACTGAGGATATCACCAATATTTCTCCAGGAAAGTCCTGGACAGGAAGGAAGATAAAGAGGAGAGCTGTTCTTGTGGTAGGAAGGAGGTAACAGAGGCAGCAGGAGCAGATGGTGAGAAAGCCTGTCTTCGGGACCCTCTCTGGGCCACAGTGCTGAATATAGAGCCATTTTAGGTAGGATGAGGACAGAGGGAAAAGAAGAGTGTTTTTTGCTCTACTTCCTTCTGGAAGAAAGGGAAATCTTACAGAGAGATTTTTCTCATAACCACAGGGCAACTGCATGGTCAGGCAGGCCTGATTCCCCAGAATGCCCCATTTCCAGAAGCTTCCATGATTCTAGAGAGAACTATCTAGATAGCTGATGGTACTGGTGGAGGAACTTAATGGAAGGGCTAATGTGGGAGTATGTGTGTGTTGCAGGGAAAGTGACACCCAAAACAAGAGTAGGGTGATCTGACTGGCTCGACATAGAATAGAAATGGGAGGTCAGGCACCGTCGGGGTTGCCAATCTCCTGATCCAGCTGAGAAAGACCTGACAGTTCCTCAGGCCCAGACCTGAACATCAGTTGCCAGCCAGATGCTCCAGTGATGAGGCAGAGGAGCTGGAGAGTGAAGAATGATGTGTGTGTTTGTATACGGGTCCCAGCACCATTCACTCAACTCCCATTTTGAGAGAAGCAGAGGAAATGAAGCAAATTTAACCTGCTCAGCTTTCTCAGGAAGCCAGAGTTAGCCAGAGTTAACCAAAGATGCTATTAATTTAATGAAGTTTATCGATTGGAACAAATTGTATTTTTCCCTCTTTTGGTGGGGTAGAGGTCCACAAAGAATATCAAGTGTTATGGAAAATAAATAAGCAAAGGGCTTTCTGTGCATAACGAGTGTAGGATGATAAAATTGGCAAGACTGCTCTATAGGTGTGGTCCATGTACCCTAGGGCCTATGGATGTCATTCACATAATTGAATTTTTTTCAGAGCTTCAAGAATTTCTAACTTGTAAAACCATACAGTAAATTTAGAATGGTAGACAAGACCACCATCATTTAGCATGGTAGACAAGGCAATATATCACAATTGTATTATCACCATGTTAAAAGATTTTTGCAGTAAGAAGCTCTGCTCTGTAATTTTGGGGAGTGTAATTTCTTGTGGGGAGATGTCGGGTGCTGCTGGGGTTTGGAAATCTCTAAATGGAACCTGAGAAGAGCTGGAGAAGGCTGTGGGGGCTCCTTATTCTCCCACAGTGGACTTGCCATTTGTCTTCCTCTTTCCACCTCCAAGTTGACTCTTCCCATCTTTTGTGTGTTCTGTGGGACTTTTTTCCTTGTCAGGACTGCTAGAACTTGGATAGACCAAGCCTGGGGTCCCCAGAACAAGGACCTCTCCAGATCTTCTAAATCGCAGATAACCATAGCTGTCACTGAAGAGAGCTCAAAGTCACTTCCTGTGAGAGGAGTCCATTTCTTCTATAACACCTGTTCTGAGTCCAAATGAGGATAATCAAAGTCTGAACAAGCTATTTTCATTTGTCCATTTCAGTTTGTTCTTCAATGCTGCATTGCAAAGTAATGCTCTCTATTTTTTTTTAGAAACTACCATTTCTTTCTTTTAAGTGATTTTAGTTCCTTAAGGAGCCTTGTTTAGTCCAAGATGGAGTTTTCTCCATTTTTGCCCCCTGGCCATTGGCCTCACTTCCCACAAGAGGGGAGCACTCATCCATTCTCTAGATATGAAAATCCCTTTGAAGTGCTGTTTATGCATCTGTCATTCTCACTGTCAAGTTTGAGAATGAAAGTACAGTATTCATTGTGGCCCTGGTTGGTCGGGTGGGTGAGGGTCTGCAGCATGGAGGGTGCCCCTTGATTGGACACCTTTTCCTGCTGAGCCCTCGAGACCTGTGCCATGGGCTCCCAGGATGTGGTTAGAAGCCAGGGAGGTGGTGGGGGCCTGGGGTGGTGAAGAGGATGGAGTTTCTATATATTCCCAGCTTGGCCTACTCCAGTTTCTCAGTCTTGAAACTGTGAACATTTGGGGCCAGATCATTCTCTTTGGTGGAGTCTGTTCTGTGCACTGTAGGATGTTGAGCAGCAACCTTGGCTTCCACTCACTCAATGCCAGTAGCACCTTCCTGGTTGTGATAAGCAAAAATATCTCCAGACATGGCCGAGTGTTGTCGTCACATGAGATATCTGGCTTGAGTGAACAGCTGCTTACCTTCTTGTATTGTTTTCAAGTCTGGAGAAAGGAGAATTGCCCCCCTTGTGGGGATCAAGGCAGATGGATAAGGGGCAAAGATGGAGGAAACCTGTGGGCTAAACAAAGCTTTCTAAGGAACTATTGTTAACTATTTTTAGGTGTCACAGTTTTGAAAGGTCTTGTTGGTTGTGTTTAGTTCCTTCATTGCAATAAATATACTGTGTCTGTGTAAGACATTTACAACGGGGGCTACTGGGTGTGGGATGTTGAGAACTCTGCTGTGTTTACCGCATTTCTATAAAACTAGAATTATTCTAAAATAAAATGTTTATGTATAGAAAAAGAAAGTGCTGACTTTCATGGAGGAATTTCAAACAGCATTGAATCATGAGAGATTGTTGATGAATTTATGCCACTCAAACTTCACACACTATCCTTCCACCCCAAGAAACACAAAGTGTGGAGTAGCTGTTTATAGAGCCCAAAGTAACCCTGTGTTAACTAAGTGCTGAGAAAGACCCAGGCAAGAAAGAAAAGGCAGATGTGTCGAAATGCCCCTTTGGAAATTCATGGAAAAAAGAATCACAAATGTTTCCCTCTCTACATAGACACTGATGGCAGTGGGGATATAGATAGTTTTAATAATAAAATATCTTACTGATAAGGATAGCAAAATACATAGAAACAATATGAATTCATGAGCCTGTGGTCTTTTTTTTATTTCAATAGTTTTTGGGGAGCAGGTAGTGTTTGGTTACAGGATAGCCTCTTTAGCGGTGATTTCTGAGATTTTGGTGCACTCATCACCCCAGCACTGTATCCAACGTATAATCTTTTATCCCTCACCTCCCTCCCACCATTTTCCCTGAGTCCCCAAAGTCCATTGTATCATTCTTATGTCTTTGCATCCTTGTAGATTAGCTCCCACTTATGAGTGAGAACTTATATATAGGGTTGCCAAATGAAATTCAGGATGCCCAGTTAAATTTGAATTTCAGGTAAACAACATTTATTTTTTCTTGGTATAAGTATATTCCTAATATTATGTACTTGGTTCCTGTCAGCCTCAACATTCCTTTCTTCCTCTTCTGTTAGAATCAATTCACATCAGTTCATTTGCTTAACAAATATTTATTGAAAGCTGCTCTGCATGCTGTGTTCAGGGTGCTGGGAAGAAGAGTAAACAAAACTAGCAGTTTTCTGCCCTTACAGCGGAGGCGAGTAAAACAAGCAAACACACACTCCATGGAATTTCAAGAATGGAAAGAGCATCAAAGAAAATGCAAACAAAGGAATGAGAATGACGGGATGGTGGAAACGGTTCATTTGCGGAGATGTCTGTGAGATGGTGACATTTCAGCAGAAACCAGAACCATGTAAAGTGTAAATCACAGGGAGCTCTGAGCAACTGTGTCCATCTGGTCCGAGGGAATAGCAAATAAGTCCTAAATCTAATAAGTCAAAATATTTAAAAGACATTGCCAGTTTTTAGAAGTGGTCTCTTTTGGCTCCCACCTGGCAGTCATGTTTTCATTGTCCATTTTGAGCAACAAATCAGCAGGGAATAGAAGGGAACTGGGTAGCAGGGCTTTTCTGCTGCAGCAGGAGATATTTGGGGCAAAGCCCTGCTTGTTCTTGTGGGAGATTATTTTGTGAAAGTCCCCACTGGATGATAAGAGCCAGTGTTCTCTGAAGCAGGTTTTATCACCTGGTGGGCTCCCCCATGCAAAACTAAGGTCAGGTAGCTGCGGGATGTGCTACCCTTTAAACAATGGAGAGTCTAGCAGTCAGGATGCTACACAGTTCAACTCAATTAGTTAGCTGTGATATTAGCTTTAACATACACAGCTTCTATGAGGCATGCTCCCCCTTAAAATGCAGAATAAAGAGGCATAGAGTAAGAGTGACTTTCTTTTCTTTTTCTTTTTGATGTTCAAAACATTATCCCATTGCTTTTTTTTTGTTTTGCAAACAAAACCAGAAAATAAATACTGTTTTGTATCTGTCAAATGAGCAAAATGTTTTAAAATCTTAATATCTAACACTGGTAAGGATGTGCCGATGCAGGCACCGGTGAGAGTAGAATTTTTTTTATTGTTTACTCTTTTAAATTGAAAAATAAAAATTGTATATATTTATGTTGTACAACATGATGTTCTGAAATATGTATACATTGTGGAATGTCTAAATGAAATTAACTAACATATACATTACCTCACATACTTATCATTTATTTGAGGTGAGAACACTTCAAATCTACTCTGTTAGCACTTTTCAAGTATATAATGCATTGTTATTAACTATAGTCAACACCCTTATTTTCTTAATCAAAACTGCTCCATGTCCCCTGCCTTCTGGGTCTATGTGGTTGGCCGTGTACTAATGGTGGCTCACTCCTAGCTTCTGCACTGGATTTTTCTTTGCCTATTTCAGGTCAGTGCTTTGGAAAGTCTTCCCTCTCTCCTGCAATCTCCAATTTTTCCTCTCTGCTGTTAATAGCACAAAAGCATGCTATCATTTTTCTCATCTTTTGAAAATGCTCCCTTGAGCTCATATCATCCTCCAGCTGTTGCATCATTTCTAGGCTTCTTTTCTGTCAAAATTCCTTGAAAACACTATTACACTTGCTGTGTCCAGTATCACTCTTCATCTCTGTAATCCTGTCTGATCAGGCTTCTGGCCTCTCGCTCCATGAAATTACTCTTTATAAGGTTACCACGAGCTCCATGCTGCTTAGGTCAAGGTTCAGTCCTTGTCCTCAGCTGTTGATGATGGATCACTTTCTGCTCTTTAGAGCAGTTGGCTTCTGGATACTTTATTCCTGATTCTTCTCTTACCTCACTCAACACTCTTAGCTTTCATTGCTGGTGGCTCTTTGCCTTGAATTCTAAACATTGAATGTTCCAGGGTTGAGCTCTCATTCCATCTCTACACTGATTCTGATGTCTTCCAAATTTTGTATTTCCAACCCAGACCTCTTCTCTGAATGCCGGTCTCCCATGTGCAACTACCTATTCTTTAGTTCATTAGCACCATTCATGTCATCTGCCCCCAAACTCTTTTCTCTGTCACCATCACCTTGGTCCAAATCACCACAGTTTCTCATCTAGTTAATTTCAGTAGCTTACTAACTGGTCTCCCTGTCCTACTTTTGTCCCTATAAAGTCTGTTGTGGAAAGAGTAATCAGAATGATTTTTCTTATGCATGTAGATAATGTTCTGCCTATGCTTAAAATGCCAACTTTCCTCCATCTCATTCAGAGTGAAAGTCCAAGCCCGAGGTTGCCAAGGCCTTCCACCCTCCGGCTTCTTGTTCCTCCCCACTCCTCCATCCCTGGCTCACTTGTCTCAGTCACACTGGTTTCCTTGCTGTTTCTCATCAGTCAGCTCTTGCAGCTGACGTCCCCTCCCTGTTTGGATTTGTCTTTCTTCAGATCGACATGACTCTCAGCTCCCTAAGCTCTTTGCTGAGATGTCATCCACATGTGAAACCTCCTTGGCCACTCCATTTAAAATGGTCTCCGCATGTATCCCATTGTGCTATATCCCTCTTCCGGGCTTTATTCCCCCCTAACACCCCCGACCCTGCCACACTCCAATGTGTTTATAGGATGCGTGGATTTGTCTCTCCTTCATGTCCCAATCCTATAACCTGTAAACTTCCTGAGGTCAAGGATTTGTTTTCTTCACAACAATATCCTTAGCACTCAGAAGGACACCCGGCATATCTTTATCGAATGGGAAGAAGAAATTAGGTTTTATCTTGTTATGTGGTCAGCCAAAGGTGCAAAATAATTAGAGTCAAGAATTAATTTGTTTGCCTTTAAAGAATGGCTTTTCAGGAGTCACTTGCTCTTCCTGTTTATGCTAATGGTTTATGAAGATTCTATTATAAATCATACTGCGAACATCATTCTAGAAATAATGATAATTTAAGTAAATGGATATAATAAAGAATGCTAATAAAGGCATGGTTTTCATTTGAAGTACTGATTTTAATTACTGAAATTTCATTCTTACATTTTCATGTGTTGAAACAAATTAAATAGAAAATTTATAACAGTGTAACTTTCATATAATAATGTGTTACATGCATAATGAAGTATTTAACTTTATCATCTTTGCAAGTATTTCTCAGGAAGATTGTTCTAGTGAAAATAAATTGAAATCTTCAGAGCTGTAGAAGCCAGAGAAATAATAGATGGGCTAATATTGCCCTCTGGTGGAAAGATTGAGACATGACATGTTGGATCATTTATTAAAGACTCCATTCCTTTAGCCCAGAGAATGCCCAGGAATTGAATGACTCAATTATGTGATCTTACAGTGTTGTGTTAAATTTTTTAATTTAACATTTAAAATCTGAATTATATTAGATAAAAAGGCTTGAATACGCAATGTGCAAAAATACATGATCAATCAGCTTCTGGGAAAAGTTCAAATTTCATTAGCAATACAAAAATACAAAGTAAGAACAGACTGATGGTACTGTTTCATCTCTCAAATCAGCAGAAAGTTTGGAAACAAAGTGATAGTGTGAGCAAAAGGGTGTTCATATGGTTTGTAGGGACATAAAACGCTACTGCATTCTCAGTCTGGGCTTGCTTTGGTTGGAAGGCTCCGAAGTTGTATAAAAATGTGAACATATTTGCCCATTTTTTTCTGAGAAGAGATGCAAAATCCATTGGATTCTCAAAGGGATTCATTCTCTCAAATATTAAGAACAAATGTTTAAATTATTTGGGAGAATAATTTTGCAAAATGTGCAAGAAAGGTTTTGTGTATGTGTATTCCAATACTGTTTTGAATGCCTAATCACTATAAACCATTTAAATATTCAACAGTGGAGCATTTGAAATAAATCACATTCCAGTCCTATGGTAGAGTTAATGTAGTTATTAATAATTGTGCTGTAGCATTAATGATGTAGAAATGTTCTTTATACATGATGAGGTAGAAAAAGCAGTTTGCCATTAGTATATGTTGTATGATCCTGAGTTTGTTGAAACATAAACATATGAGGTACATGAGAAAATATCTGGGAGTAGCCATGAAAAATGCCAACGCTAGTTATGAGTAACTAAATGCAATGTGCTTGTTTTTATTTTTAAATGAATTTACAATGAATGTATTACTTTTGTAATGAAAAGCATGATAAATATAATACAAAAAGGAATGATTAATTTTCTATCTATTAAAAGATTTGACACAGGAGATTGTTAACTTTTAATTAATCAACTGAACTGAATAGATACAAAGTTGAAAAAGCATTTTAGAGGACTAGAACAATAATTGTGTAATACTCCACATTGTTACTATCTGCAGAAAGAACTTCTTAATATTTAAAAGCAATTTAAAAAAATCTGTGAATTTCCCAGCAAATAGAAAAATCTGTGCTATTCAGGACTTTTACAAGACACTAGAGCCTTTGTAGGTCTTTTCTAGCATAAGAGAGTGTGAAATAAAATAGAATAAATCAAAATAAAATAATTTTAAAAATTAGAGCATTAGCAAAGACAACTAGGCCACTTTAAATATACAAATAAATGCCTGTAACTTTTATTTTTTTGCAATTTTTAGAAAAAAGTTTACACTTCTTTCACCTTTTAGGAGTGAAAGGAGCAAAGGAAGTAAGAAAGGCTTGGGCCAGACGTGGTGGCTCATGCCTGTAATCCCAGCACTTTGGGATGCTGAGATGGGTGGATCACCTGAGGTCAGGAGTTCAAGACCAGCCTGGCCAACATAGTGAAACCCCAGTCTCTACTGAAAATACAGAAAAGTAGCTGGGCATGGTGGTAGACACCTGTGATCCCAGCTACTCGGGAGGCTGAGGCAGGAGAATCACTTGAACCCTGGAGGCAGAGGTTGCAGTGAGCCCAGATCATGCCACTGCACTCCAGTCTGGGCAACAACAGGAAAACTCCGTATCAAAAAGTAAAAAAAAAAAAAAAGAAAAGAATTAGAAGGCGAGGGGAGAGGAGGGGAGGGAAGGGAAGCTTGGTAGAGGAGCAATGATTCCTGAACCGGCTTTTTTTTTCTTTTTAAACTACAGGTGACCAAACAGAACTTCTCCAGTACAAGTCTGTCTGTCATTCCATTTGATATTGTATTGTAGGCATGAGCCCTGCCTTCTAGTTACTTGGCAGCGGTGAAGAGGTATGGAGCTGGGGCAGGGAGGTGGCGCATTTAGGACTGTGAGAACATTGCTCCTTTATACAAAAAATTCCTACCCAATGGATCACTTAAGGTCAAGTGTTTGAGATCAGCCTGGTCAACATGGTGAGACTCCATCTCTACTAAAAATACAAAAATTAGCCCAGCATGGTGGCGGGCGCCTGCAATCCCATTTACTTGGGAGGCTGAGGAATGAGAATTGCTTGAACTCAGGAGGCGGAGGTTGCAGTGAGTCGAGATCACACTACTGCACTCCAGCCTGGGTGACTGGGTGAGACTCTGTCTTAAAACAAAAACAAAAACAAAAAACAAAACAAACAAACAAAAATTCCTACCCAAGAAGACTCATGACTCTGGAACACAATGAGTGCAGCTGTTATGGTAAATGAAACAGCTGCCAGAAGGATCTGGCAGAACTTTCAAGATACAAGGTAAAGAGAAGAAAGCTAGGCACAGGGTAGTCCACTTGCTGTCTTTTGAGTGAATCTCTCCGTGTTTTTAAATGCAGAGACTACAGGAATTGGCGGTAGGCATTGCCTGCAGGGAGTGGGATTGGGTTACTGGGAGGCACAGAGAGAGGTGTACTTTCTTTTCACTGCAAACCTTTTGTGCATTCAGCCTTCTGCCTTTAAAAAAAAATCCGTGTATGGCTCATTCTTCAAACAACAGAAAAAGGAAACCAAATTAAAAACAATCTACCCAAAGAATTTTTTTTTTTAATAATAAAAATTGTTTCAAGCTTCAGAACTTGGCTCCCTTGTTTTGAGCAACATCAAGTATTCATGCACTCAGCTGAAGCTCATCCTTAGGTTTTTGATGAAGCTGTGCCATGGGTTTTATTTCCTTTGATAGGGTTTCTCAACTCCTGTCTTGTTAATGAAGTGGTTTTTAGTTGAACTATTATTTGCAGTAAATGAAAGTAAACAGTGCAAGACATTAACTGTGGTGTTTCTACTTTAAAAACAATCAGATAAAATTCTAGAACAAGATTTGCTGTTCGGTAGGAAGGTCAGAGTCTTTTCCCTATACACTTAATGCTACATATTCATGCTCCAGTGCAGACTGCTTGCAAGGTAAAGAGGCTGACAACCAGAGTTATAATTAGGTCCTGCTTGTTTCCTTTAGAGTTATTTGGAAATAAGGTCATTACAGATGTAAGTAAAGATGAGGTCACCCTGGAGTAAGGTGGGGTATAATCCAATATGAGCATGTCCTTGTAGAAAGCGGAAATATTTACACAGCCACATACACAGGGAGAACTCCACCTGAAGATGAAGGCAGAGACCACAGTGATGGTTCTACCAGATAAGGAATGCTGAAGATTGGCAGCAAACTACCACACGCCAGGAGAGGGTAATGGCACAGATTCCTCCTCGCAGCCATCAGAAGAAAGGACCCCTGCTGGCACTGGATCTCTGGCTTCTGAACTCCGAAACTGTGAGACAATACGTTTCTGTTGGTGAAGCTGCTTCATTTGTGGTACTTTGTTGCAGCTGCCGTAGCAAACAACTAAATATTCTAGTCCAAATGAAATCAAGAAGCAGAATAAACTTGGAAAAGAGGAAGCAGACCATGACAGGGTGGCCAAATTATCTCCTCCTTTTACAACTTTACAATCTTTTTTAAGGGTAAAAGAGCACTCTGTGTGCGAATAGCAAAATCGAGAAGCTCTGGTTCCGAAAGCGTCAAGAACCTAACAGGTGTGATTGATTGAGCACTGACCATAGGTGCCAGCCCTGGTGCTTGGTGCTTTAACTGGATTATCTTTCCTTCTCACAGATAATGCACAACGTTAATACAATTCTCTCCATGTTACAGGTGAGGACACTGAGACTCAGAGAAATAAAGGAAAATCCCAGGGCTGCACAGGTATTAAGTCCTGAGCTCAAGATTGGGGCCCAAGTTTGATGGGCACTGTCAAATTAAGAATTGCTGGACTATAAATTCATCAACTATAATTTTGAGACGTTTCTCCAATTTTTTTTTTTTTTTTTTGAGTATGCAGGATTTAAAGTTTTTAGAAATAGGCTGTCACTCTGTTGCCCAGGCTGGAGCACAGTACTGCAGAAATAGCTCATTGCAGCCTCAAACTCCTGGGCTCAAGTGATCCTTCCACCTCAGCCTCCCACAGTGCTAGGATTATAGACACGAGCCACCATTCCCAGACTGAATTTACCCATTTTAGATAAAATGCAGAGTGGCAAAGCTGGCATTGGGGACAGGTTGAATGGTGGTACAGTCTTTAGAACCTCAAAAAAGGGGCTTATTGATGTGTGCGTGTGTGTGCGTGTGTGCATAGTGGACGTTGGTAGTCTGTGCTTGTAGTAAATGATAGTTCTCCTAATAAAATTGATATGTTGCTATAAGACTCTAAAGAACATGGCAAAAATCCTTTATCCTATTTTTTTTTTTTTTTATCATGTTAAGAATGGAAGGAAAGTTTTACTCTAGGATAGCCTTAATGACATCTGGTGATTTTGTAACCTGAAGTCAATTTATGACGGTCAAGTAGACTTTTCTGGGTAGGAAATATTATTTTCTTTTTCATTCACTTGTTGAACAGAGTCTTCAAGTTATTTGGAATTTCTACTAAGTTTTTTTTTAAATAGCAATTTTAAACTCTATAGCTTTCCATAGATTGTTCTATAATGCAAAAATTTATAATTTAATCCTCTCAATATATGACATTTGACCATAAGAAAATCACATGTAAGCTATGATACTTAGTGAATGTTTTGCAGAGTAGAATAAATAGTTCTTCTGAACACATCTGTTCCCTCTACAAGGTAAGAGAAAACTTGTTTTTCTTCTAACTTGAACATATGCTGTGTTTTAAGGTAGATTTTTATTTAAATGTAAAACCTTGTTATTTTAAATATCAAATGAAATCTCATTTGCTTTTATCTTCTCTTATGCATTCTAATTAAATTTTGTAATCTATTGGCTCCTTCCCCTTATTTATCGATAGTTAGTAAGACAAAAAATAAGACATATAGATGTTTCATTTAAAATTTTGTCACATTTACATAAAGTCAAGCAAAATTGTTATATCTAACACCCCATAAAAGTGTATATTCTCCCACAATTTTCTGTCATGTAATTTGAGACATTTTTATTTTTGCTCTAAAGACATGCATGACCTCTGAGCACTTTTTTTTTTTTTTTTCTTTGAGACAGAGTCTTATTCCGTTACCCAGGTTGGAGTGCAGTGGCGGGATCTCGGCTCACTGCAACCTCCACCTCCCAGGTTCAAGCAATTCTCTTGTCTCAGCCTCCTGAGTAGCTGGGACTACAGGCGCATGCCACCATGCCCGGCTAAGTTTTTATATTTTTAGTAGAGACAGGGTCTCACCATGTTTGCCAGGCTAGTCTCAAACTTCTGACCTCAGGTGATCCACCCACCTAGGCCTCCCAAAGGAGCATTTTTTTTCTTTATTTTTGTTATACAACAGCATATGTGAATAACTATGAGAAGTCATTAAAAGTCTTATCGTTGGGGAATAGAGAGTTTCTTTAAATCACTTTGACAATTACATTTATTGCCCTGTTTCTTTCAGGTGTGTGATTTCCAATTTACTCATGTAAGTTCTCTGATGAGCTACCTAGAGGCCTATAACCCCGTTCCTATCTACGGCACTGCCCAAATAGTTATGGATCTTACAGCATGACAAAACATTTTAAACAAACCTCTGTTCATCCAGACTCTGTATAAAAGAGCTCTGAAACTGATCCAGGCACAGATGGCCAGGTTTTACCAGTGCTCCCAGCCTGTGCAACATCCCCCACCACTGCCATTTTCTGCAGTGAGATAGATGGAGTGGAAAACACTATGAATCTTCAAAAGCAAAATTCATGCATTATTGGTCCCCGAGAACCAATACTTTTTTTTTTTTTTTTTTTTTTTTGAGACGGAGTCTGGCTCTGTCGCCCAGGCTGGAGTGCAGTGGCCGGATCTCAGCTCACTGCAAGCTCCGCCTCCCGGGTTTACGCCATTCTCCTGCCTCAGCCTCCCGAGTAGCTGGGACTACAGGCGCCCGCCACCTCGCCCGGCTAGTTTTTTGTATTTTTTTTAGTAGAGACGGGGTTTCACTGTGTTAGCCAGGATGGTCTCGATCTCCGGACCTCGTGATCCGCCCGTCTCGGCCTCCCAAAGTGCTGGGATTACAGGCTTGAGCCACCGCGCCCGGCCGAGAACCAATACTTTTAAAACAATTTACCATCACAAACTAGGTGCCATTTTACAGAAACATGACCTAGAACAGAAGAAATCTGTTTTCTAATGATTCAGCTGGTTGAATCCACAAAAGGCATTGCATTGGTGAATCAATTTTCTTGTGTTTTAGCAATACCACCAAATCCTACTGTGTCTTAAAATAAACACAAAGACACCAGGAGAAAACCAGCATTAAGATCCTTTTCTTTTTTAGCTAGTTGTCGTTCACTGCCTAAATCATTTCCCACTTTTTTTTTTTAAACTAAAGCAGGTTAGTGTTATTAAAATTTTCAATACAAATAATAACTGGGTTGATAATTATTAAATCAACTCTGTGGGCTGTTTTTAAATGTTCTGTTTCTGATGATGAAAGCTAGACTATGCAGCCTTGTACCTTGTCTTAGTCAGTTCAGGCTGCCATAAGAAAATATTACAGACTGGGCATCTTAAAATCAAACATTTCTTTCACCCAGTTCTGCAGGTTAGGAAGTCCAAGATCACGGAGTTGGTAGACTCAGTGTCTGTGAAGGCCCACTTTCTGTTTGGCAGTTGGCTGCTTTTTTGCCGTGTCCTCATATTGCTGGTAGTGGGGTAGGAGGTGGCAGGGGTAGTTGTGGGGAGAGAGATCTCTAGTTTCTTCCTCTTCTTATAAGGACACTAATTCCTTCACTGGAGCTACACTCTCATAACCTCATTTAAACCTAATTAACTCCCAATGCCCCCCCCCCTTTTTTTTTGAGACAGAGTCTTGCTCTGTCACCCAGGCTGGGGTACAGTGGCACCGTCTCGCCTCACTGAAACCTCTCCCTCCCAGGTTCAAGTGATTCTCCTGCCTCAGCCTACCGAGTAGCTGTGATTACAGGTGCCCACCACAATGCCCAGCTAATTTTTGTATTTTTAGTAGAGATGGGATTTTGCCATGTTGGCCAGGGTGTTCTCAAATTCCTGACTTCAGGTGATCCACCCGCCTCGGTCTCCCAAAGTGCTGGGATTTACAGGCATGAGCCATCGTGCCCAGCTGGCCCCACTTCTAAATACCATTACACCGTGCGCTCAAGTTTCAACACACGCATTTTGGGGGAACACAAACCTTCAGTCCATATGAACACAGATTTTTGGTAAGCTAACTCAAAAAACCCTTCTAGGCCAAAAGATGTTTAAAATCTAACGTCTTTTAAATGAGAGGTTTCAGCCTCTGCAGGTTAGAAGTCAAGATAGAGTTATCAAGGAAGTATCTGTCATTCCATTTTTGTTTTCTATTGCTTAGGATTATCACATTATTAATTGTGTTTATTTCCAAATTTATTCTACGAATGTATTGAGTGGTGTATATTTAGGAAATACTTTTTCTAGAATTGTAAGTGGTTTCTCCAAAAAGACAGAATGCTAAGTCATGTGGTATCTCCCACCACGGGCATGTGCTATCTTCTCTTTTGAATATAAATGAATCATGTACCCAGAAGAGGATGTTGAGAAGGGTTTTATTAAATATGCCTTTTCTTTTTTCAATCTGTGGCCTTTTGAAACATTGTAATGAGGTTGTTCCACCACATTTCCAACTTGTCCTTGTCAGTCCAAAGCCTACATTTTTATTATTTATTTTTATTATTTATTTATTTATTTATTTATTTATTTATTTATTTATTTATTTATTTTTTGAGACGGAGTCTTGCTCTGTTGCCCAGGCTGGAGTGCAGTGGCCGGATCTCAGCTCACTGCAAGCTCCGCCTCCCGGGTTCACGCCATTCTCCTGCCTCAGCCTCCCAACTAGCTTGGGACTACAGGCGCCCGCCACCTCGCCCGGCTAGTTTTTTTGTATTTTTTAGTAGAGATGGGGTTTCACCGTGTTAGCCAGGATGGTCTCGATCTCCTGACCTCGTGATCCGCCCGTCTCGGCCTCCCAAAGTGCTGGGATTACAGGCTTGAGCCACCGGAGCCTTTTCTACCCCAATTCCTCCCAGCTTCCGGGGCAGAGACAGATTCAGGCTCTCAGGGGGTTGTGCCAGTTTTGTGGCAGTGGATGGGGATAGTGACAAGAGACAGAAAGAGTCCTCCTCAAAGCCAAAGCAGGCAGTGTCAGACCCTCCCACGGGGCTGGAGGAGTAGCCTCAAAGGACTCTGCCAGATAACACCAACACAGACTTTCTGCTAGTCCTGGTAAAATATAGAGGGGCAGAAGGTGGCACAAACTCCTGAGTTGCTTCATTAAGGGAGGAAGAGCAAAGTGGTAATGCAGAAGAGAGGCTATGAGCATGCACAACTATAGTTTTCCTAGAAATTTTAGATATATCGAAATTTCATCTGCTACTCATGATCAAGATCTGTTAGTATTTTCTAAATGGAAACAAATGATTCTTTAAAGGAAATGGCATCAAGTGCATTTTGATTTAAATTGAACATCAATCTCCTCTCACTCACCAGGCTGCAGTCATGTAGGCCTTCTGTCAGTTCCTAGAACTTTCCTGACCTTTTAAAGTCTTGCTCAGGCCATTTGCTCCGCTGGGAACACTCCTACTCCAGCTTTTTGCAGAACTGGTTCCTTTTTACCCATTATGAGGATTTTTGTTTTGTTTGTATTTTTAGTAGGGACGGGGTTTCACCATGTTAGCCAGGATGGTCTCGGTCTCTCGACCTCGTGATCCACTTAATGTTGTATCTTCAGAGAGTGACTCTTGACCTCTTTATCTGCTTAAACCTTTGCCTCTGTTGAAGTCCCTGTTTATCTCCTTTCCAGAATATCTCAAAACCTGTAATTATTGTATTTGTGTATTCCTTTTCTTGCTTCCTGTTGGTTTATCCCACTGAAATATAATTTTCATAAGGGCAAGGATTTTGTCTATCTTAGTTACCTTTTGTCTTTAGTACCTGGCACAGTGTTTGGCAATTGGAAAGTGCTAAAATGTTTATTTTTGGTAATTGATCATCAAATATAAATGTGGTATATTTATATATTTACCTTATAAAATGTTAGCAGCAAATTCTCAAAAAGTTACCTTTGTCTCAGTGGTTTCAAGAAACCCAACCCTTAATACACAATTGTTAGAGAGATTCTAAAGTCATTCTGACAGGTTGTAGTTCCTTTCTGAATGAGTTAATAAACAAAAGAAATCTCATTATGTTTAAACATTTTAAAAATTGCTCTTCATTCTCGATTATTGACTAATAATTTTTTTAAAAGTTGGTGCACTGTGTGGTAATTGCACTGAAAGAGAAGGTAGTCTGTTTTAATGTCTGCTACCCCAGTGATTATTACTAGTATTGATCTCCTGATTTGGGTGCATGGGAGGGGAGCCACTCATTTAGCACCAGAGCAAGTTTTGCAGGTGGAGAAAAGCCTTTCTTTGGTTACAGGTACTGGTTTCCTGATACTTTCCCTACTTCTGGTTCAAAAATTTAGTGGCCGACTTTGTTGGGAAACAATTCTTCATGGGTTTCTTGTGTTTCTGCATGTTTTGTATCAGTTTTTGTTCCCAACTATTTTGCCAAGGATGTCTGTATGGTAAATAGTTTTGGAAGATGTGATAATGTCTGTCTCTGACAAGGACAGATTTGTTTTCTGTCTGGAATAAAAGGATATTATCTCCTTCTGGAACAAAGGTTGGGCAAGTTTGGTAGCAGCCCTTTTATAAGACCGAGGGCTTCCTAAGATCAGTGATCATCAGTTGGGATACAAAATCATGGTGTGGGTAGCATCCATGCTGGCCTCTGGACATATCCCTGTAGAACTTGTGTGCATTGGGAGATGGCAAAGGGAACTGAGGTGAATACGAGGCTCATGATGTCTGCTGTGCCTTGAGTAATAAAGTCCTTCTTCTCTGACCCATGAGTTTTTTTTTTTTTTTTTTTTTTTTTTTTTTGCCAGCATCCATAAAACTATGTCTTAGATGCTTCTCAGTTCTTGAGACTTAATTTCAAGGAAAACTTATGCTGTGATTATTGTTATTTTTTCTTTTGTATGTGTAGGTGTTTTTTTTTTTTTTTTTTTTTGCCTGTACCCTTGTTTGGCAGGAGGGCATTTATCCCAAAGACTCCCTTTCCCTCACTTCTAGTGAGTTCTGACAAGCACCCAGCTAGTGTGATAGATTTTTGGTAAAACAGAGAAAAAGGAGAGTGTCAGAATAATAATCTGGCCACGTAGATAAAAAGAAGCATTTAATATTAATTCAAGAAAGATTTCCTGGTTGACAATGTTTCCTTCTGCAGCTATTTAGGGAAGAGATATTTTTATTTATGCACTATCCATTTCTTCACATGTGCCCACAAAGAGCCCCAAACATCCTACTCCCAAACTGAGAGAAAGACATAATTACAGTAGAGTGAAATGATAATATGAAACTTCCCACAGATAACACTGATAAAATCTGAACCAAATATTAAAAAAAAAAAACAAAAAAAAAACCACACCAATTATGTAGAGAAATTTGAAAGTATCCAAAAACAAACAGAAACAAGGTAAGTTGATTCCTGAGAAACTGCAACTGAAAGTGGTAAGAATTGCAGGTTTGTGGCCTGTTACCTGATAGTGCTCCCTAATCCCTGTAGGTAGGGGAAAATGTAGCTTTACCAGACTAAACAGTGTTCATGGCTTAAAAACCTGTTGGAAATTTAAGAGAGAGACTCTGGCAGAGAATGAATTGTAGAAAGGATGAGACTCAGAAATCTGAGCATACACACTGCCCACATCTCTTCTCATCATTAAACTCTGTATGCACAGAGGAAACCTCAGGGACCCAGTGAAAAAGCAGACAGAGACCACAGAGGAACAGACCCTTCAAAGACAGAGCTACATTGTGAACACGAGTTTATTTCTATGAGATGCGTCCTGGCTTGAGATGTCAGAACATAGAGCCTGAGTCTGGAAAAGTAGCAGGAAATTAAAGGTTTAAATCCCTACTAAGGAAAAAGACACACTACAAATCAAGAAATGGATGAAATGCAGCTTTCTCTTTTATAGAGCATGGTACTAGTCTTGAGGAATTATTGGCCTTCTGAGAGTAGTACTTCCAGCTCATATTCCTCTCTGAACCCCTGGATTCCATTCTGATGGGGCTGTTTCCTTTCAAAATTAGCAAAGAACAACTGAGGAGCAGGTGGAAAACATAGGGTAATCTTGTTTTCACCAATTGTGGGTTAATATTTTTCCTTAAAATGTGACATTTTGTCTTCGAAGACATTTCTCTTCTGACATCTTCCCTAATGTCTCTTCTTCCACTTCCATATTAATATGTGTGACTCTCAAGACTCAGTTCACTTGTCTTGATTACACTTGTTCCTTCGAAGAGCTCACTCATTCTCACTGCTGCCACTATCAATTTCCTGTGGATGTTTCTCAGATCCATAATTTCATTTTTTCTTTCTATAAGAATAAAATTGGATCCCTACATTATACTATATAGAAAAATGAACTCAAAATGGATCAAAAACCAAAATGGAAGTGCTAAAACTATAACTCTCTTAAAAGAAAAAATATATGTAGATCTTTGTGACCTTGGATTAAGCCATGGTTTTTGTAGATACCTAAATACAAGCAACTGAAAACGAAAACAAATTAGACTTCAGCAAAATGAAATGCTTTGTCTTTAAAAGACACTATTAAGAAAGTGAGGATTAATACCAAGAATAACTCTCAAAACCACACAAATACCTGGAAATTAAACAACTTACTCCTGAATGATTTTGGGTAAATAATGAAATTAGGCAGACATTAAAAATTTCTTTGAAATAAATGAAAACAGAGGCACAACATACTAGAATCTCTGTGATACAGCTAAAGCAGTAAGAGGAAAGTTTATAGCACCAAATGCTTACATCAAGAAGTTGGAAAGATCTCAAGTTAACAATCTAATACTGCATCTAGAGGAACTAGAAAAACAAGAACAAACAAAACCCAAAGCTAAAGGAAGAAAAGAAATAACTGAAATTAGAGCAGAACTGAACCAAATTAAGACCCCAAATCCATACAAAGGATCAATGAAAAAAAAAAGCTTGTTCTTTGAAAGGATAAACAAGATCTATAGACTGTGAGCTAGATCAACGAGGAAAAAAAAGAGAAGAACGAAACTAAATAAATAAATTCTGAAATTGAATCAGTAACAAAAAACCTACTAACCAAAAAGAGCCCTGGACCAGATTGATTCACAGCCAAATTATACCAAATGTAAAAAGAAGAACATGTACCAATGCTACTGAATCTATCACAAAAAATTGAGAAGAGACTCCTCCCTAACTAATTACATGATGCCAGCATCATTCTGATATCAAAATCTGGCAAACAAACAACAACAACAACAAAAAAAAAAAAAAAAAAAGAAAGAAAGAAAGAAAACTGCAGGCCAATATCCTTGATGTATATAGATGCAAACATCCTCAACAAAATACTAGCAAACTGAATCCGGAAGCACATCAAAAAGTTAATTCACCATGATCAAGTAGACTTTATTCCTGGGATGCAGGGATGGTTCAACATACATAAATCAATAAACATGATACCACATAAACATAATTAAAACAATAGATGCAGAAAAAACTTTTGATAAAATCCAGCATCACTTCATGGTGAAAACCCTTAAGAAAGTAGGCATCAGGGGTGGTTCCAAGATGGCTGAATAGGAACAGCTCCAGTCTACAGCTCCCAGCATGAGCAATTCAGAAGACAGGTGGTTTCTGCATTTTCAACTGAGGTACCAGGTTCACCTCACTGGGGCTTGTTGGACAGTGGGTGCAGGACAGTGGGTGTGAGCGTGAGCCAAAGCAGGGTGAGGCATTGCCTTACCTGGGAAGGGCATGGGGTCAGGGAATTCCCTTTCCTAGCCAAGGGAAGCTGTTACAGACAGCACCTGGAATATCAGGTCACTCCCATCCTAATACTGCGCTTTACCAAGGGTCTTAGCAAACAGCACACTGGGAGATTATATCCCACACCTGGCCTGAAGGATGCCACGCCCCTGGAGCCTCCCTCATTGCTAGCACAGCAGTCTGAGATTGAACTGCAAGGTGGCAGCAAGGCTGGGGGAGGGGCGCCCACCATTAATGAGACTTAAGTAGGTAAAGGAAGTGGCCAGGAAGCTCAAACTGGGTTGAGCCCACCACAGTTCAAGGAGGCCTCCCTGTGTAGACTTCACCTCTGGGGGCAGGGCATAGCCAAACAAAAGGCAGCAGAAACCTCTGCAGACTTAAATGTCCCTGTCTGATAGCTTTGAAGAGAGTAGTGGTTCTCCCAGCATGGAGTTTGAGATCTGAGAATGGTCAGACTGCCTCCTCAAGTGGGTCCCTGACCCCTGAGTAGCCTAACTGGGAGGCACTCCCCAGTAGGGGCAGACTGACACCTCACATGGCCAGACCCCTCTGAGATGAAGCTTCCAGAGGAACAATCAGGCAGCAACATTTGCTGTTCAGCAATATTCGTTGTTCTGCAACCAAGTAAATGGAAAACAAAAAAAGGCAGGGGTTGCAATCCCAGTCTCTGATAAAACAGATTTTAAACCAAAAAAGATCAAGAGACTAGGCCATTACATAATGGTAAAGGGATCAATTCAACAGGAAGAGCTAA
>NC_045435.1:193447059-193509521 GCF_002776525.5 Piliocolobus tephrosceles | reverse complement strand
TGTCTCAAAAAAAAAATTATATATATATATATATATATATATATAGTTCCAGATAATTGGAGGAAGGGTGTTGAACGTTACCAACACAAAGAAATGATAAATGTTTGAGATGGCAGTTATGCTAATTACACTGATCACATACATTACATGTATTATAACATCACTGTGTACTCCATACATATGTACAGTGCACAATTATGTGTCAATTAAAAAAGAAAAAGCTGAACTTAGATTGGAATGGCTATGAAGTGGCTAACTTTTTCATATTTTCGATAGAGACCCTAGGCATTTATTTTAAGTAAACTACCCTTGGCTTCAGGAAATGTTTAGTATTTGAATTTTAGCCTTGCATTTTATAATACAGAGAGGTAAAACTATAGGCTTGCTTTAGATACAGTCACAGGGGTTTGCCGTGATTACTTTTTTATGTAATAAGGGGGAAATATACCTTAATTAATATGCATACATGCTCATTTTTCTCCCTCGTACACATTTTTAGTCGTTGTCCAGGCATTGTGATACTTATGTAAACAGTATGCGATATCTTAGGTAGGAATCAGAATTTTAAGGTAAGAATACTTAGAGTTACATATTTTTCAAACTTTCAAACTGGACATTTTACATGTCCATTATATAACTGTAATTAAATGTTCAAAAAGACAATACCTATCTTTAATATGGATGATGCTCTAGCATTTTTTTTTTCTTTTTTTTTTTTGGAGACAGGGTCTCACTTTCTCCCAGGCTGGAGTGTAGTGGTGCAATCATGGCTCACTGCAGCCTCAGCCTCATAGGTTTGAGAGACCCTCCCACTTCAGCCTCCCAAGTAGCTGGGACCACAGGTGTACAACACCATGCCCAGCTAATGTTTAAAATTTTTTGCAGAGACAGGACCTCTCTCTGTTGCTCAGGCTGGTCTGGAATTTCTGGGTTCAAGTGATTCTCCTGCTTCATCCTCCCAAAGTGCTGTGATTGCAGGCATGTGCCACTGCCTGGCCCCATATAAGTGGGATGATGACTTTAGCCTAGGAGTTCCACACCAGCCTGGGTAACATAGCACAAGATCCTGTCTCTACAAAAACTAAAAAAATTAACTGGTCATGGTGACACCTGCCTGTGGTCCCAGCTACTCCAGGAGGCTGAGGCAGGAGGATAACTTGAGCCCAGGAATTGAGGCTGCAGTGAGCTCTGATCTTCTCATTACGTTCCAGCCTGGGTGAGAGAGTGAGACCTTGTCTCTTAAAAAAAGTTACAGGCTACCTGATTATTCATAGGAAAAAAACCTGAACTCTGATCTAAACCTCATACCTTGTACGAAAATTAACTCAAAATGGATCATGGACTAAAATGGAAAATGGAAAATAAAGATGAAGAGAGGAGCTGGAGACTGGGAGAAACTATTTGCAAATCACGTGTCTGATAAAGGACTCATATCTATAATATATAAAAGAACTATCAAAATTCAGCAGTGAAACCAAATCATCTACTTTGAAAATGAATAAAAGACCTGAAGAGACATTTCAGATAACATACAAGCACATGAAAAGATATTCAACATCATGAGCCATCAGAAAAAATGCACACTAAAGCCACGTCACTATACACCTATCAGAATGCCTAAAATAAAAAGTAGTAACAAGACCAGTGCTGGTGAGGATGCGGGGAAACGGGATCACTCACACTTGGCTGGTGGGAATGGAAGATGGTACAGCCGTTCTGGAAAACAGCTTGACAGTTTCTTAAAAAACTAAATGGGCAAATGCCATAGGATGCAGCACTCACATTCATGGGCAGTTATCCCAGAGAAATGAAGACTTATGTTCACACAAAAGCCTTTATGTATCTGTTCTTAGCAGCATTATTTATAAAGGCCAGAAACTGGAAACAGCCCGGAGACTGCTCAGCAGGTGAATGGTTAAACAAACTGGTGCACTCAGGCCCCAGATACCACTCTGCAGTAGTTAATGACATCCTTGTTCATCTGTCTTTCAAACTAGAAACCACCATCATCCTTAATCCCCTTTTCTCCATCCTGGGTCTGAGTGGACTTCATTTTGAATTTCTTTCCAATGCATTTTCCCTCTGTCCTTTCTGGTTGTGCCTCATGCCTCATTTGAACTGTTGTAAGAGCCACTGAATTGTTTCTCTGTCTCATCATGGAATCCTTTCTACACTTCATGACCCGCATTGACATTGGAACAATCTTTCCAAAACATGAACAAACTAACTTAAAAGAAATATCCCAGGTAGCCTTCAAAATAAGTATAAGCTTTCTGTTAGAAGTTTTACTTCTTGTCTATAGGGAACCCCAGGACTGTAGAGAGATGAATTTGCTGTCTGCATTTTAAGATCAGGCAGAAATCCCTGGAGGGGCCCATGTGGAATAGTGGTGCAAATACTAGTTCTAGAATCAGAAGCCCTCATACCCTGGTTCTAACACTAGCTGGATGTTCTTGGGAAAGTTTTGGTTTCAAACCTCAGTATGAGGAAGCATACTCAAGGGATAACACAAGGCTGCTGGGAGGAGCGGATGAGGGGTGTGGTGAAAATGCTGTGTAATCCGTGAAGCACGTCGTATGTGTGAGAAGTGGAGCTGTGTGGAAAGCGGTTCTGGAATCATTGTATGAAAACGATGGAAAGCACATTTGTAGTTCTGCCTAATGATACCACTGGGCACCTGTGTTGTACATGCCTACAACACGGGTGAGGCCTGGGTCAGTACAGCTCACAGGTTGGTTTTCATGCAGTTAGAAAGGCCCGAGAGGACCCTGCCCCCCTCCAGCTGTAGGAAGGAGGCGGCTGTCTCCTGCCTATATTTGGTGGGATTGTCTGTGGCTCCTTGGGGACAAGAATGCAGGGAGTGGGGGAAGAAAGCCGGCCTGACTGCTCGCTAGTCAGCCTTCCCCCAGGGAGGAGTGGAGGGGTCATTTCGTGGTAACTTGCCATGTCTTTCTTAACCCATCTGCTCTTAGAAATGACCAGCATGACAAGTAAAAGATCCATTAGAAACAGATGGGCTATGTGTCCTGTGCGTTTATGGCTTTGTGGCCTCAGAGCTGCCAGGACTTCATAGCTTTCTAGGGAATGCTGGGTCAGCCAAGGGGCTGAAAATAGTGAGAGGAAGAAAATTCCCCCTCGCTGCTCTAGTCTGGGAGTGATTACTGAGGAGAGCGGCATGGAGGGCCCAGTCGTGAGGTCCCTCTCAAGCACACCCTCACCACAGTGGGAATGCGGGTCTCAACCTCCCTAGGCCTCTGTGATTTTTGTCTATCACATGCACACCTCCAGCAGGAATGTCTATGGTGATGAGATGAAGGAGCATCATAGCACATGTGGCACTTAGTAGGCTTGTGGTGAGTGGACGCTGGCGTCAGTGGAACAGGAGACTGGGCGCTGCGTGTGGACGCACTCACGTGCTGGTGGCATGGGTGGACAGAGGAGAGAGGGACGCTCTGCAGTTCTCCTGTTGGTCTGTCACCCCCGCTGTTGTGAGCAGAATCCGTGAGTGTATTCTGTTGCCCCAGTCAACTTGGTAGGCTGATTGCTCAATTTCCTGCTTCCACTTTTGATTTCTTAAGAATGGAAAAAGGAATACTTCAGTGACTTTTCTGCTGGATGGCATACATTCCTTGATATCACCTTAATGCTTTTTAATTTCTATGTATTTTGGATGTTGGAGCTTGCCTGACATCTGTGTTTTTGTACCTCACCCTCTCGCATAACTGTTGGCCACACCAGGACTGGAGAGAAGTGACCAGACCGATTGGTAGCAGGGCTAGGACTGGAATTCCCCAGGCTTTTAATGCCCAACAGGCTCTGTTTTCTGTATTGCACTGCTCTTCCCTATTTCGACACCTGTTAGGACGGTAGATGTGAAATGTAGCTGGGCACTTTTGGGGGTGTGCTAGGAGTGTGGCAGATGCCTCAGACTGGCATTTTCCCCTGATTCTGAATTCTCATGGCTCAGAGTCAGTCTCTAGGCTACTGACCGGGAAGATACAGGAAGTTGTTTTGTATGGCAATGCCAGGACATTTTTTTCACCAGGCAATTTATTTGGTTTGGACTGGAATAAATCTCTGATATTGGTTTCTTTGCCAATATTATTAGGGAGTGGAGTCTGACTTGTTAACTTAGCCCTATTCGTAGTGCTTAGAATCTCATTGAGTGTGTGTTGAACTGAGCGGAAGTGTGAGAGCATCTTGGACAGTGGTTTGCAAACCTAGCTACATCTGGGGGGCTGTGAAAAAAGCATGCGTGCTTACTCCAGACCAGTTGAAATAGAATCTGCAAGAATAGAGCCCGGGCAGCTATAGTGCTGTTAAAAACCCCCAGGTGGTTCGGATATACCCTAAAGGTTGAGAACCACTGCTCCACAGCGAATTGGAGGCCTGGATCATAGATGTGCCTTATGCTTTCACCAGCTTAGAATGGTTCTTGTGCTTTAGAACTGTGAAAAAAAATGTTATGCAAACAAATGTGGAAATAGCCAAATGCCACATCCTGTTACTACCTGCCATGAAGTATATATTTACCAGTTATTCACTCTATTCTGATCTCTACCCATTCCACCATTTCTTCATGGAAGAATAATTTGACAGTTGGTTATGCAGAAACAGAGTAAGTCTAGTTTGATTGGCGGGAGACGATTTTGGGTATGAAGTACTCTTTAAGCATTTATTGAACTCTTGTTTGTATCACCGCTGTGCTGGACAGTTTATAAATATTACTTCTTTAAGCAAGGCCTATGGAGTCAGGCTGTCTGGGTTTTGCTAACTAGCTGTGTCGTTTGGGGCAAGTTTTTAAGCTTATATAAACCTGACTTTCATCTATGAAATGGGATGACAAGGGGTCATTACCATCTCACAGGATCGTGCAAATGTGTGTGTAAATTGCTTAGTTTGGTGCCTAACACATAGCAACTACTCAGTAAAGTTATTATTACACCATCATCATCATATTTAAATGTAAATATTAAGAGTTAATAAATTTGTAAAAGGTACTATACCCTTACCACTAGAACCAAAGGCTACTTTAGTTTTAAGTGGTTGGGTTAATTTATCACTTAAATATTGGCCTCTTGAATACCTTGAATTTCAACTGAACGTAGCCAGAGGATTTCACAATTGGACCGTTGCCTCTGGAAGTTGCAGCTTTGTTTGGTTTCACTTCCTACACTAAGCATGTGGCTGTACGCACCTTTATGGTGACTTCTGGTACTGGGGAATCAAAGCTTCATTCGCTTCTTTGGAGGAGATGATCTTATGCTATACGAAGCACTCAGACTTCATTAACTATGTACCATCCAGACAAGACCAGGTGCTTCCCATGGCATCCTGACCTTTTCTTAGCTCTCTCATCAATCTAGCCTGTTCCTTCTATTCCTCTTTATACTAGAACTTGTCTTTGAACAAGGAATGTTGTTTTGTCACTGCTAGGTCCCCAGCAATTAGTAATGCCTAGCACATACTAGGTGCCTCCTGAATGTGAATAGGTGATAATCTAGCAGAACACAAGATAAATCCGTGGGTTGAGATTTAAGCTGTGTGGTTTGAATGCTGCATTGGCAAACTTATTAAATCAATTTTCTTAATACAAGTTTAACATGTCTTAGTAACTGACTTAGTTCAGTAATCATTTACTGAGTGTCTTCTAGGCCAGACATTGGGAACAGAAAGGTAATAATATATGATTCCTGCCTCATGTGCAGGAAGTCTAGTGCGATGGACAGACACGTGCCAATGGCTGCCATGGAATATGGTGAGTATTAAGATAAAGAGGCACCCTGTGTGCCCTTGGAGCATAGAGCAGGGCTTGTGTTCTGGGAACATGGGCTCCATTTGAAAACACAATTTAAATTAATTTTCTTTTTTCTTTTTTTTTTTTTGAGAAAGAGTCTTGCTGTGTTGTCCAGGCTGGAGTACAGTGGTGTGATCTTGGCTCACTACAACATGCTCCCCCCAGGTTGAAGCAATTCTCGTGCCTCAGCCTCCCGAGTAGCTGGGATAACAGGTGTGTGCCACCATGCCCGGCTAATTTTTGCATTTTTAGTAGAGATGGAGTTTCACCATGCTGGCCGGGCTGGTCTTGAACTCCTGACATCACATGATCCTCCCGCCTTGGCCTTCCAAAATTCTGGGATTATAGGCATGTATGTGTTCATCCTTTTAAATATCTGTGGGTAGCACTTAACTTTAAATGGGTACTAATTAAACTATTGAATGACTATAGTATGGATTGAATGACTTTGCTCAGGCCTCGTTTTTAATTTCCTTCATTAGAGGAAAAAAAAATGCAGCTTGAATGTCCCTCAGCCCAACTGCTTGGAACCAGAAGTGTCTCAGATTTTTTTACATTTTTGGATTTTTGAATATTTGTATTATACTTGCTGGTTGAGCATGCTGAATTCAAAAATCCGGAATCTGAGGTGCTCCAATGAACATTTCGTTGAGCGTCACGTCAGCACTCAAAAAGTTGTGGATTTTTGAGTTTCTGGTTAGGGAGACTCATCCTATATAGGTGCTGGATTGTTGCAGGAGTTCTGGACCAGAGGTTAGGTGACTAGGCTTTGGTTTTTGCTTTGTTAATAAACAGGCTGTTTTCTTCCATGAGCTCAGATTTAGATCCCCCGGTTGTCAAAGAAGGGGATGGGCCATCTGATGTTTAAGGCTTCTGTTAGCTCTGACTTGGAGACACCTGGCTTCAGTTCATCTTCCTTAGGAGTGAATAAAGAATATGGGAATTTTGAAATTGTTAGTCAACAGTTACAGGGTTGTTGCAGCCTGGTTTTGGGTAAAAGGTCATCTTTAGTGAGCCCGGGGAGAAGCACTGGTTTAGCTGTCAGCTGAGTGGGGCAAGCGGTCCTCTTAATTTTCCTCTGTTTTAGTGAAAGCATTGTTAAGGGTCACAGCGTTAGCGGAGCTGGCTGGAAAGAGGAGGGGAACTCACTGTTACAGGTTATATTGAATGTCTTTTCAGTCACTAAATGCTTTTTATGATATGTTTTTCAGGATTTCAGCGTTGTATGATTTCTCTGTGTTAAGCACAGGAAATTTAACATCAACAAAAAAGAATGCTCTTTCTTTTTTTTTTCTTTGAGGTGGAGTTTCCCTTTTGTTGCCCAGGCTGTAGTGCAGTGCCATGATCTCAGCTCACTGCAACCTCAGCCTCCTGAGTTCAAGCGATTTTACTGCCTCAGCCTCCTGAACAGCTGGGATTACAGGTGCCCGCCAGCATGCCCGGCTAATTTTTGTATTTTTAGTACAGACGGGGCTTCGCCATATTGGCCAGGTTGTTCTTGAACTTCTGACCTCAGGTGATCCTCCTGCCTCGGCTTCCCAAAGTGCTGGGATTACAGGCATGAGCCGCCACGCCCGGCCTTGAATGTTCTTTCTATGGGTATCTACAAAAGCCAGCTTTTGAGTCTAGTGGCAGAAAAGCTCTTCTTCATTGTTTAGCTGTGCTGTGAGCTTGGAGGGCTTCAAGCCCAGCTGAAAAAGCTGTAGGATTTTATGTCAGTTGGCTGTCTTGGAGAACTTAATGAGCACTGGGCTGGAGTAATACTGTCAGAGTTCATGAGCTGTTTGAGGCTCTCGAAGCCTAGATACTGGGGTTGCCCGAATACATCGGCTGGACTCACTATTTCTCTCGGGAGTAAGGGTGTGGAAAATGCTGTGGTCTTAACTCTGCTCTTAATTTTACAGTGCTGTTATTAATGGTAAGAATGATTTCATACGTTTGTATTTTGTTTCGCAATTCACAGAGAATTTTAAAATCCATTATCTGATTTTATTCCCTCAGCAGTTCTGTGAAAAAGGCAGAGCAGTTTTCCTATCTTCTGTTTTCCCGTGATTCTCTTGTGGCTCACAGAAGCTAAGAGCCTTCACCAAGGTCATGGGGTGAATGAGTCGCAGAGCTGGGAGTAGAGGCTCAGGCTTCTAGGGACCCTGTTTCTTCCTCAAATAGCTCGCTCTGGTGGCGCTATGCTCAGGTAACTGCGCATGCTCGGTTTGGTCTTTTGTAAATTCTCTGCCCCATTTCGGGGGAGGTTCTTGGGAGGCTTCTATTCATTTTGGAGCATATAAGTATCTTGTCCTCTCTCCCTCCTCCCAGATGCATGGGCATTTCTGCAGGCCCCCAGGCTGGCCCTTGTGCGTGGGGGCGTCTCCTGCCTCCACGTTGTTTGCATGCCCCTTCTGAAGGTGCTCTTCCCCGCATGGAGCCCCCTCGTGCCTGCCTCCACACTGCAGGCTGTTCCGTAAATGTTACTGACTCAGCATCGTTGTTTTCTAGAAATGGGATGGGCTATGGATGCCAAGTTCTTTTCTGTGTGAAGGCTGCGATTGTATCATCTTGCCTTCCCCGTGTGTGCTCCTTGAGTGTGTCACTGTGCTGCGGTCATCTGTGTTCCCTAGGGTGCCTCCCTTGGAGTCCTGGCCGTAGCAGACATGCAGTCAGTGCTCATGGCCTAAATGAGAGGAAGGCCAGCAGAGCCATTAAATCTGGAAAACTGCAAGTGAGGGAAAGGAATTTTTATTTAAGGCATGTGAAAAAGAAATCTTTTTAGAAAAGTTGACCTGTTTCTCAACTGGAGTTGAATTTCAGCTCAGAAAAGCAGCTGTGTGCCCAGAGGGCTTTGGGATTTCAGTTTGTGACAGATGAATTGAATTTGTTGTTGTATGAATGCATTATCCTTTTGTGGTTTTATTAGGCCTTTCTCCCAAATGGAATCGATTTTTCTATAAAAGTCACGCTTCGTTTTTGAGAAGTGTAACACTAATTGTATGGGATGGTCTCCCAAAAGATTACCTGCCAGGAACCAAACACACTGCCTCAGACTCACGGCCCCTGGTTTCTGCCTGTGCAGCTGCAGGGCAGAGAGGCATGCTCGAGCTGAAATCAAGACGCATGTCTGCATCTTCTCTTTCTTTACTGCTGTTTCGTCTCTGAGCTGGCCTGCCTTCAATGTCTAGGAGTTTGGTGGGTGTAGACACATTATGGTATGGAGGAGGGATATGGTGTTCCAACAGCCAGGAGACTCGCTGAAGTCTCTGTTCTCTTCCTGCTCACTGCTCTGACTTTGTATAAGTCACACTTGTAGGGCTGTGCACAGTGGCTCACACCTGTAATCCCAGGACTTTGGGAGGCTGACCTGGGAGGATCTCTTGAGCCCAGAGTTTGGAACCAGTCTGGGCAACATATGAAACCCCATCCTTAGAAAAAACAAAAAATAAAAAATTAGCCAGGTGTGGTGGCTCATGCCTGTAATCCCCGCTACTGGAGAGGCTGAGGTGCGAGAATCACTTAAGCCCAGGAAGTCTAGGCTGCAGTGAACCATCATCACGCCACTGCACTCCAGCCTGGTCAGAGCAAGACCTTGTCTCAAAAAACACAAAAACAAACAAACAAAAACCCATTTGTAATACTGGCAGTAGTTAAGTTTTGAAAGTTTGGAGAAAAGTTCCTAAATAACCTGTGACCATGGACAACTTACTTAGCCTTTCTCTGCCTTAGTTTCCTCATCTATGAAAAATGAGAGAATATGGTACTGATCTTACAGGATTTGAAGGAGAACTAAACGAGATCAAACTCAGAGCCTGGCACATCGTGAGTGCGCACTCAATGTTATTATTTCAACATTTTAGAGGAAAAACATGCTAATGGGTCATTATGGCTAAATATAGTCTATCACTGGCGTTACTCATGGTATTGGAAGGAACTTGAATTCCATATAGATAGTGTGATGGAGAAAGTATTTCGGGCATTGATGGTGTTTATTCAAAGAACAAAGGACGTGTCTGTCCTGTGTGGAGAGCCGTTTCCGCTTGTTTCTTTAAATGCTATGGGAAAAGCAGTCGACCCTGTGCTCTCTGCCGGACAGGTTCAGTCTCCGCATATTGATTTGGCCAATTGTTGCTCACTGTCATCATGGCAGCAGCAGTTGAAGGGACAGCTTGTCTTGATTTGCATTTTTGGGTGTTTGTGCTCTTTACAGACAATTAAGACATGGAAGCCTGTTTATGGCAAGCTGGCAAATTCAGCAAAACATGGAAAAACCTGTTACCACAGTTTGCACGTGTACGGGCACAGAGCAGCCAAATAAACACACACGTTTTCCTGTATTTTAAAAACTCTCTGAAAAAAAAAAAAAAGACATTAAACCATTGCCCAGATGGCTTATAGAGCTAGAGCTTTTTCCTAGAAGTACATGAGTATGGCTGTCAGACATCTGAAACCCTAAGCCATCTTAAAACATCATTTTGATGCTACCCCCTATCCGCCCTTTTTTTCCATTTGTAAGGGACAAGGATCCATGAAGGAAAGTAACAGCTTACAAAGGCTTCTGTTACAATTAATCATTCATGTTCTTTCTTTTGGTATCTTATTCTCTGTTTATATTTTATTTTTATTTTTATTTTTTTTGGAGACAGAGTCTTGCTCTGTCACCCAGGCTGGAGTGCAGTGGTGTGATCTCAGCTCACTCCAACCTCTGCCTCCCAGGTTCAAGTGATTCTTGTGCCTCAGCTTCCTGAGTAACTGGGATTACAGGCGTGTGCCACCACGTCCAGCTAATTTTTATGTTTTTAGTAGAGACAGGGTTTTGCCGTGTTGGTCAGGCTGATCTTGAACTCCTGAACTCAGGTGATCTGCCTGCCTCAGTCTCCCAAAGAGCTGAGAGTACAGGTGTGAGCCACTGCACCCAGCCGCTGTTTCCATTTTGTAACCCTAGCGTCACCCCAGTGTAGGGTGGCTAGGGGTATTCTTCTTTCCTGTTTCCTGGTGTATTTTCCTCTATAGCATTGATCACTCTTTAACATACTTTTTGGTTGTCTGTCTCTACCTACAAAAATATATGTTCCCTGTTATATAACCAGTGCCTGGCACGTAGATAGTTAGTCAATATTTGTTGAAAGAATGAATGAATGAATGGGCTGAAAGAACATTTTTCTTCTTTCTTCTGTCACTTCACACCAAATGCTTTTGGAAAATGCTATGTGAACAGGGATCGTAAGCAGGAGAGGTTACACACATTGCTGTGGGATAGCCCATCATCCTCAGATACTTGTCTGGAAGGAGGTGGAGTACTTGAGTAGAAATGATACAAGATAACTTCTTCAGGAAATCAACCAAGTGTCACAGCTTTTCTTCTTTTCTTTTCTTTTTTTTTTTTTTTTTTTTGAGATGGAGTCTCGCTCTGTGGCCCAGGGTGGAGCGCAGTGGCCGGATCTCAGCTCACTGCAAGCTCCGCCTCCCGGGTTTAGGCCATTCTCCTGCCTCAGGCTCCCGAGTAGCTGGGACTACAGGCGCCCGCCACCTCGCCCGGCTATGTGTCACAGCTTTTCACATAGGCGTGTGATGTTTGCATATGTGTATATGAAGAGCTGTCGTGGCCTAGAATCATGGGCCTTTAGATCCCTTGTACAGATAGAAAAGTAAAAGCCAGGCTGGGCACGGTGGCTCAAGCCTGTCATCCCAGCACTTTGGGAGGCCGAGACGGGTGGATCACGAGATCAGGAGATCGAGACCATCCTGGCGAACACGGTGAAAACCCCGTCTCTACTAAAAAATAAAAAAAAACTAGCCGGGCGAGGTGGTGGACGCCTGTAGTCCCAGCTACTCGGGAGGCTGAGCCAGGAGAATGGCGTGAACCCGGGAGGCGGAGCTTGCAGTGAGCTGAGATCCAGCCACTTCACTCCAGCCTGGGCGACAGAGCGAGACTCGGTCTCAAAAAAAAAAAAAAAAAAAAAATGAAAAGTAAAGGCCGAGACCCAGGAGTGCTGCAGGCCACTGAGGTAGAGTCCCTGTCTGCCCTTCTCAGTGTCCGGTCACTTCTCACTGCACTCCCCTCTTTACTGCTAAAGCCACCTTCCCTGACTCTGAATGTGTAACCACGACGGAGAAAATGTACTCCAGGCTCACAGTTTGTGGAGAAAAAACCCAGCAGCTGAAAATAATGTTCACAAAGTTTGTACCTAGAAAAAGTTGCCATTTCTATCATGTCTTTAAATGTCCCTGTTTCTCATACATTTTATAAACAAGACAGTAGAAGGAGATTCAGGAACAGCAACGTTAGAACAAGGGGGAAAAATCACACCTAGAGCACTCCAGTTTCTGTTTTCTTCTCAGTTTAGGGCTGAGGCACTTCAGCTTCCTGTCTAAGGGACCACTCAAATCTGATTACATTATGGGCTGGTAATTATCCGTAATTTTAGGAAGACAGATGCAGCACCAACTCTGTTCTCTAATAGCTTATTAATTTTAAATTTGCATGGGAGGAGAAGCAGATGGCGAGGTGGGATAAGCGTTCAGATGCTTGGTCATTGACAGCTTTTTACTCTCATGTATCACATGAGGATTTGGGACCCAGGAAGCCCGCTGAGAACCGATGACTATCTGTCCCCTAAACAGCTGGGATCTTTTTCATCCTGAGCTCAGAAAGATTGCTCCTACTGCAGCCAGGGAAGACAGGTTGTTGACTGGTTAGAAATCACGGTAGGTTATTTTCTCCACCCGCAGTTCGCAGTTAGAAAGCAGAGCCATCAAAAAGTTGTCTTCTCTATTGTATTTCAAATCTGGGTGTTTAAAACATTATGTAAGCAGATTAAGCATTTCTTTAATGGTAGTTTTGTGCGTTCTTGATGCGAATGAGAGGTGCATTCCCTTGTAAAATCCCTGTGACTAAATAGGAAGATGTGAGCCTTAGAACAGAAGTTGGTTTTCTAGATGATCATGTAGACATGATGCTGAGCACCAGACAAAGATGTGGGTTGAAGCGATTTAAAAAAACAATTTGTCTGAGTTAAGATTTTACACTAATATTTAGAAAATCAGCAAAAGAACTTGGAGGAATGTTCTCAGGCATGCAGTTCAGCCCCCTGCCCACATTGTCATAAAATCCGAGTGTGCGTACAGGGAGGCGCATTCCTTTCTGTTCTCATCACAGGTCCTTTCCTGGCTCTGCACCTGCCTGTCATGCGCGTCTGTGTGAAGAGATCACCAAACAGGCTTTGTGTGAGCAAAGCCTGTTTTAATCACCTGGGCGCAGGCGGGCTGAGTCCGAAAAGAGAGTCAGTGAAGGGAGATAAAGGTGGGGCTGTTTTATAGGGTTTGGGTAGGTAAAGGAAAATTACAGTCAAAGGGGGGTTGTTCCCTGGTGGGCAGGAGTGGAGATCACAAGGTGCTCAGTGGGGGAGCTTTTTGAGCCAGGATGAGCCAGGAAAAGGAATTTCACAAAAGAATATCATCCCTTAAGGTAAGGACCGGCCATTTTCACTTCTTTTGTGGTAGAATGTTATCAGTTAAGGGGGGACAGGGCATTTGCACTTCTTTTGTGATTCTTCAGTTACTTCAGGCCATCTGGGTGTATACCTGCAAGTCACAGAGGATGCGGTGGCTTGGATTGGGCTCAGAGGCCTGACATTGCTCTCTTCCCTGCCTTCCCTACCTTTTCCCTCCTGTGCGGCTCTCTCACAAAGTGAATGACCTCAACCACTGCTTCTCTGCAGCTGCATCAGACTGTGGCGACAGGAGTGGTGGCTGCTGCAGGGCCTGCTGTCCCCATGGAGCCCGGTCTTGCTTGCCGCTGCAGCCTGGTGATCATTTTGCACCTCAAGTATGGAATTCTACAGAATAAGAGCCAACAGGCTGGGGATGGAGGCATCTTTATCACGTTGCTCTGCATATTTTAATCTTGGGTAGAAAGTATGGAAAAGTATGGGATACATGTGGTTTGATGTCAGAAGGACGTTGTGAACTTGACGTGGACTGAGAATGTTCAGGTGCAACAGGCACCCCAGCTTCATTAAATGAGACTTCTCCATCTCCCTGCCAGGCACGCATAGGTGTATGGCCACATATTATGTGTTATCCTTATCTAGAGTGCACCTTATCATCATGCTTAAAGTTACATGATGATATTCTTCATCATAGAGTAGATCCCAAACCGCATTCAACACAGAAATGTACTCTTGCTATTATACATAGAAAGTGCTTTCATATACCAAGTGGGAGAGCAGTCCTAAAATCTGGGCTGGAATCACAGAAGGAAGGCTTTGGGAAGCAACAGATTCCCTAGTCCAAAGCTGGTTTTTGATGAACCTAGAAACAGGACCAAGAGAAGTGAATTTGCCTAAGGCCCTGACAGTGTCTCAAGGTAGCATTTGAACCTAACAGTTTCTTGACCTATTTCTTTAAATGATTAGTCATGCTTCCTCTGATTCCTATATAAACGTATTCCTCATTCATTCTTTTGTTTCAGTGAATTATTGCAGTGCTACCACCTAACAGTATTTGAGTCAAAATGTGGCAGTGTTTATCCCTTTCCAAGGTTTTTAGTTGCACACTTTTTCAAAGTTGTGCTTACAGTTTCTTGTTGGTTGTAAGGTATCCTTTCAGAAGCCAATCTTGTGGTGTATTTATGTTGATTGTTGGAGGTAGTTTGGTTAGAACCTACTTTGAGTGGCTGGTGTGGGCCTGGGGCACAGTGACAACTGCCTGCTTCATGGGCAGAGATGAAGTAATTGCTTCCTGGGAAGTACCATCCTCCTGGCCACACTCCCCAGCCCATTTCGGTTGTGTTGGTTTCCTCGCATCTGCACCTTTCTGGCTTCATGTGAGTCTCGTTTATTTGAGCATATGACTTCAGGCTGTGGGGAAGAATGGCCATTTTAGGACAGAAATGCACACAAAGGAACAACTGGCTAAATGTGAGTGAAGACATTCTTAGGGGGCTTTCATTTCTTTTATTCTGTAACAGGCAGTCTGGGAAGCATTCTGGACACGTGGTCTGCGCTGTCACAGTTCCTCCTTGCAGGATCGCAGATGTTTGGAGATTGTAGTGATAACCGTTATCATTGAGAATGTCATTCTCGCAGGCTCTATTAAGTCCAGATTTATTCAGTGTTAATTTCTGAAAGACAACTGTCTTTCTAGCCGAATCCATGTTAGACGTTTCTCCTGGCAGTGTTGCTGGGGCTATTCCCATGGCTTAGTCTTAGGGAAGCACACGCCTTTGAATACTGCTGAAGCTGTGAGTACCCAAAGCGCACCGGAGTACTTTTGCCATATGGGATGTTAGTCACTGATGCACGTCTCAGTCAGACCTGATGGATTCTTGACCCCTTCCTTTTTTAATTTTAATTTAAAGTTTTGTTTTTTAAGAGCACAACCCCTCAGGTGGCCATCGTGAATCTCTGGTGTCTTCAGTTGGTTGAAGCCTATTTGCTCTCTCTGGTTCAAACATATTCGAAGCCTGATGATGCTTCCCTCGGTTGTTCTTCTGCTGTGTGACCTCCGCGCCCGCAGGGTTCAAGACTGTCAGAGCTGGGAGCCACCTTCACAACTACCAGGGTTTCGGGAACCTCCTTTATCTAGCCCTGGGGATGGAAGAGATGTCATCGGGGCGGAGGCTTCTTAGGTTTACATGCCATTGATAACGAATGAGGAGGTTTTCTTTTATATAAGGGGAGCTTCTTATAATGTGCTTTAGTAGGGTAAAGAAGCTTTTGAGGTTTGCTTTCTCTGGAAGGATAATTTGTGATCCTGCCCTTGCTTTCAACAAAACTATAATTTGCATACCAGTGCATGTTGTATTACTGATCACTGGCTGACAAACGGTTCTTAACTCGTCATTCACTCAGCCACTGTTTCTTGAATGGCATGTGTGCCAGCTGTAGTAGGAACTTGCTAAGGCTCTAGGACTAACCCTTATGAAACAGGGGTCCTGGGGGAAGCAAATGCATATAACTATAAACGTTTGTGGGGACATCAGAGGGGTGACTATAGGTGCAAAACTTCATTCATTCATTGTCCTATCTAGGAGGTTTTGTGTCTTAGCAGCGTGTTCCATAGTAACACATTCCTGTATCAAAATATTCATCATATTATTTTGAAATTCTCTGCTTAGGTATGTATTTTCCCCACTAAGTTTAGAACTGGTTAAGGACAAGCTATGGGGTATGTAATATATGTACACACACACATACATATATATTACCATTGTAAATATACAATATATATTTTTATATATACACATATATATTTCTCCCTCTCTATATATACACACACACACACATATATATATGAAATACATACAGACACACACATACACACACACTTCTGCCAAGCACAGAAAGTCAAAACTAGGCAAGGGTTCTTTTAGGGTTCATGAAAAAATAGATGTGCTTAGTTGAGAGCGTCCTTAAGTTGCCAGGGGAAAGACAGGATGGATTCACAAAGGGAGATAGGTTTTTTTTTTCTCCTTTGTTTCACTCTTGAATTCAAAATAATCCAGACTTACGGAAAAGTTGCAAAAATAGTACAGAGAATTCCCGTATGGTCTTCCCTCAGGTTCCCCAAACATTTCACCCCATTTGTACTTTCTTTTTCTCTCTCTGTAGATATAATTTTTTTTTTTTCTGAAATGTTTGAGAGTGGAAGGTAGAATGCAGGGCAGGATGAAAGGCGGAAGGAGAGAGGTGGGTTTGGAGGCTTTTTTTTTTTTTTTTTAACCTTCTGAGATGGAGTTTCGCTCTTGTCACCCAGGCTGCAGTGCAATGGCACGATCTCGGCTCACTCTAACCTCTGCCTTCTGAGTTCAAGTGATTCTCCTGCTTCAGCCTACCGAATAGCTGGGATTACAGGCACCCACCACCATGCTCGGCTAATTTTTTGTATTTTTAGTAGAGGGGTTTCACCACGTTGGCCAGGCTGGTCTTGAACTCCTGACGTCTGATGACGTCATATTTTCCTTCTGCACTGCCCTAGCAGAGGTCTTCCAAGAGGCTCTGCCTCTGCAGCAGGCTACTGCCTGGAAACACTGGGCAGTGGTGTGGGTGTTGGATCCTTCACCAATGGTTAATCTTCTTGATGCTGATCTCCTGATAGTTCTCATGAGATCTGGTCTTATAACAAGATGTGACACCTCTTTCCTCTCTCTGTCTTGCTCCTACTGCTAGCATATTAAACATCTCATTGCCGCTTGGCCTTCTGGTATGATTAGGAGGGGCCTGATCAGCATGGGCCTGGTCAGTGGACCTAGTCAGTTGGGACTTGGTCAGTGAGGCCTATTTAATGGGGGCGTGGTCAGCAGGGGTCTGTTTAGAGAGGGTCACATTGGGGGGATCTAGTAGTGGGGTCTTGGTGAGTGGGGACCAGTGGCACCCAGTTGTTTGGTGTCTGGTCAGTGCAAACCTGGGCTACGGGACTTGGTCAGTGGAGACCTGGTCTGCTGGGGCTCTGTGGTAGCCTTGTCAGCATGGGCTGGGTCACTGGTGATCAGGTCAAGGGGTGCTATTCAGTGGAGGCCTGGTCACAGGGACCTAGTCAGCAGGGTCTGGTGGGTGTGTCCTCATCAATGAGGCCCTTGTCAGTGGGGCCCTTGTCAGTGGGGCCCTGGTCAGGGCGGCCCTGGTTAGGGCAGCCTGGTCAGTGGAACCTAATCAATGGGGGCCTGCTCAGAGAGGACTTGGTCAGTTGTGGCTTTTGTAGCACTGGTATACGGGGTGACCTGGTCAGCAGGATCTCAGCAGTGGGTGCCTATTCAGTGGCATCTACTCACTAGGTCAAGGTCAGGAGCATCTGGTCACCTCGGGCCTGGTTAGTAGGGGCCTGGTCAGTGGCAGTCTGTTCCCTGGAGGCCTGGTCAGTGGGGCCTCATCTGTGGGGCCAGACAATGGGGTCATGATCGGAGGAACCTGGTCAGTGAAGCCTTGTCAGTAAGGTACTTGTCAGTGGAGTCCTGGTCATTGTGGCTGGCAGTGGAGACCTGGTTAGTGGGGCCTCCTGATGGGGGGTCTAATCAGTGAGGGTTTGATTGGGGAGAACCTGATGTGTGGGGTGTGGCCAGCAGGGGCTTGGTCATTGGGGGATGATGAACACTGCTGGGAGATCACAGGTGCAATGTGGGCCCCTTGGACAGCTGGGATGGCCCAGTGACACCCAACAGCCCAGTCAAAAGTGAACAAAGCAGGTGTTTGGATGGACCTGGGAGATCTTGCTCAGAGATCCTGACAGGACAAAGTTAAAGGAAGGGCCAGAGTGGCCGGAGAGATGGTCACAGTCTATGGGCTGCACAGGATGGAGGAAGCCAGGGAACAAGCAGGTGGGCAGCTGGGGTGCAGGGAGAGGCAGGTGCATGCTGGGAGGTCAGACCCTGTGAGGGATGTGGGGGTGTCAGGTGGGGTGGGTTCCAGGTGTACCCTCAATGCACTGGGCAGGTCTTAGCCCAGGCTCCCTGGACCCAGGCCAGGTGATGTGGTCACTCCCTGGGGGACTGCTGTCAGGCACCGGCCACCCACCCTGGACAGCGCTGTCCCATCTCAGGACTGGACTTTCTCAGATCCTGCAGAGGGCAGGATCTAGCCCAGGAGGGGCAGCCCCTGGGTGCAGCCCGAGCTCTCCATGGACCTGGAGTATCCCCTGCCAGCCCTGCACTCCCTCTGCTCCCAACTCCTGCTTTTCCAGTGTCAGCCAGCAGGGAGACCCCGTCCTCCCTTCCCCTTGTGTCTCCTGGGCTGAAACTTGCAGCGGATTGGGACAGGGATGGTGCTTCCGTCAGGCCCACTTAGGGAGGGGACTGGCTCCTAGTCTGGTGCAGGTCCTCAGTTCTGCCTTAGAATGAGAAGGATCAGTCAGTGCCCTGAAGGTGAAGGTGAGGGACTGTCCCTGCTGTGTGGGAGGCTGGTCTAGGGATGGAGGACTTGGCAGGTCCCCCTAGTCTGTCAGGCCTGGGCAATACTGTTCTGTCTCAGGACTCAGAAGGTCCAGCCCTGAGATGGGATGGTACTGCCCAGGGTGGGTGGCCAGGGCCTGACAGTAGTCCCCCCGGAAGTAACCACATCACCCAGCCAGGGTCCAGGGAGCCTGGCCTGAGACTTGCCCAGTGCACTGAGGGTGCACCTGAATCCACCCCACCTGATGCCCCCACAGCCCTCACAGGGTCTGACCTCCCAGCATGCAACTGCCTCTCCCTGCACCCCAGCTGTCCACCCTGTCCAGCAGGATGGGCTGGACATCCCGTCTCACCAAGCTCTCTTCCTGGGGACCCAGTGGCCTGTCTTGCCGAGCTCTCTCCCCAGGGGTCCCCTGTGGCCTGTCTCACCAAGCTCTCTTCCTGGGGACCCCTGTGGCCTGTCTCACCAAGCTCTCTCCCCAGGGTCCCCTGTAGGCTGTCTCACTGAGCTCTCTCCCCAGGGTTCCCTGTGGCCTGTCTCCCCTAAGGCCACATTCAAGACTTCAAACTTCAGTGATGCACTTGCGCTGAGCGAGGTGAGCTTCTCTGGGGCCTTAATTCAGGAGGTAGAATGGAGCTTGAGATCAAGTGTCTGATCAAATAACTTGAACTTAATCTGGAGGGCTCTGGGGAGCCATGAAAGGTGCTGGATAAAGGAGGGACACTCAGATATGGCACTGTCTCAGGTTAAACTCAGGTGCCCTCAGAGCTAGTGTGTTCAGAGGTCTTGTCTCCAGGATGAAAATGGGAAGGAGTTGTCAGACGAGGACATATAAATGGAGGCTGGCATCTTCATGAGTGCCGGTGGTGGTCCCGGTGTGGACTATTGTGGGAACAGGGGTCTCTCCATCCAGAGACATGGTGGATGGACCCTGCGTTACTCCATTCTGCCCTTCCTTTCCCTCCTCCCATTCTCCTGAGGGCCTCAGTGCATGGGTGCTGTCCATTCTCTGGTGCTGAAGCAGCCAAGAGACACAAGCCTGCCTGGCTGCCTCTTAGGATATGACAGCACAGCCAGTGGCCTATACTGGGTTCTGTACAACCTCACAAGACACCCAGACACCGGAAGTGCTGCCAGCACATGGGGCAAGGGTCCTGAGTGACCACAATCCTGAAGACATTGAATGGGGGGTGCAGGACCTCATGGCCTATTCCCCAGCCCATCTCATTGACTCTGCTCCAGGTGGTGAAGGGGGAAAATGTTTTTGTCTATTCTGTCATTATTGCCTAGCAGGAAAAGGAGCAGAGCCCAGAAGCAGGGCCTGGCACCCAGCCTGCCTAACAAGGGGAGAACGTGTAGGCTTTGTGGACAGAAAGATCTGGGAGTCCACTAACTTGCTGAGACATTAGTAAAATCAGTTTTCTTTTCTGAACTACATTTCTGCCATCGGTAAATTGAGGGGAATTTCTTCTACCCAACAAGCCTGCTTGGAGAATTAGTGACAGTGTATGTAGAGCAGGTGCCACTCAGCAGTCATCTAGTGTCCAAGCCACTCCTCTTCCTCCTTGATTTTCTGCCTACATTTGCATTTTGTTCCCAAGACCTTCACTCCCCTTAATTTTGCTCTTCCCTCTGATTCCCACCTTATCATCTATTCCATGGATTCACTAGGATCTAAGTGGGCAACAGTCATGCATGCATGCCTGTGTATGTACGTTTGCACTGTGTTGGAGTTGGAGTGTGGTGTATGTGTATGTGTGTGTGTGTGAGAGAGAGAGAGAGTGTGTGTATTGGAGTCACTGAGTGACTGAAACTGTCCACACCAGGCTGCGTTCCTGCTTATTGCTGGAGGTGCTGTCAGGGGCCTTGCCCTCAACCTCAGGTCTGACCCTTGCTTGAAGGCAGGGCATTCTGGTGGAATCGTGCCCTTGGAAGGAGGCTTGAAGAGTGACCGGTGGGTATTGGTGGATAAATACCCCAGCTCCCTTGCTCTGGGTGGGATGACTCTGAGGCACATGCTCTATGCTATCTCTCAGAGGTACCTGGCTGGGCTGAGTCCTGGCTGCCCACAGTGGAAACTTTCTTGATGAAGGTCCCTTTAAGGGCAGTGGGCACTGGCAACTAAGCTGGTTTCCCCCACTGCAGGGTTTTGCTAGTAATAAACTTGTGTTGCTGTTAAAGCTGCCAAATCTCTCTCTCTTTCACTGGGTCTTTTTTTTTTTTTTTTTTGAGATGGAGTCTTGCAGTCTTGCCCAGGCTGGAGTGCCATGGTGCGATCTTGGCTCACTGCAAGCTCTGCCTCCCTGGTTCACGCCATTCTCCTGCCTCAGCCTCCAGAGTAGCTGGGACTACAGGTGCCTGCCACCACGCCTGGCTAATTTTTGTATTTTTAGTAGAGACAGGGTTTCACCGTGTTAGCCAGGATGGTCTTGATCTCCTGACCTCATGATCCGCCTGCCTCAGCCTCCCAAAGTGCTGGGATCCTGGGTCTTTCTTTAACCCTTGCCTTGTCTTCAAAACCTTACAATAACTCCACCTCTCCATTTTACACAGCCAGTGAGAGTCACAGAGCCTGAACTTGAAGTCAGCTCATCTGAATTCAGAACTTGTGTCTTCCTGAGAGTCCAGGAAAGGAAAGGTGGAACTGCAGCCAGTGGGCACCCACACGCTTGTTCTAGGAGACCCCAGGCAGGCACCTGGGAACTGTGTCTTCATGGGCACAAAAGAACTGCTCACCTGTGTTGCATCAGATAAGTGTCCCCATTGTCCCAAATCCTCATTTCTTTTCTTGCTTTTTTTTGTTTTTTGTTTTTGTTTGTTTTTTGAGACAATGTCTTACTCTGTTGCCCAGGCTGGAGGGCAGTGGTATGATAGCTCACTGCAACCTCTGCCTCCCAGGTTCAAGTGATTCTCCTGCCTCAGCCTCCTGAGTAGCTGGGACTACAGGTGCCTGCCTGGCTACTTTTTGTACTTTTAGTAGAAACGGACTTTCACCATGCTGGTCAGGCTGGTCTCAAACTCCTGACCTGAAGTGATCCCACCGCTTTGGCCTCCCAAAGTGCTGGAATTACAGGCATGAGCCACCGCACCCAGCCTCAAATCCTCATTTCTTTTCAAAGTTTTTTGTTTGCTTTTGTTTTTGAGACAAAGTCTCACTCTTGTCACCCAGGCTGGAGTGCAATGGCACAACCTCTGCTAATATAACCTCTGACTCCTGGGTTCAAGCGACTATGCTGCCTCAGCCTCCCAAGTAGCTGGGATTAGAGGTGCCTGCCACCACACCTGGCTAATTTTTGTATTTTTAGTAGAGACAGGGTTTTACCATGTTGGCCAGGCTGGTCTCAAACTCCTGACCTCAGGTGATCCATCCGCCTTGGCCTCCCAAAGTGCTGGGATTATAGGTGTAAGCTACCATGCCTGGCCCAAATTCACTTTTCACAAACAGGAGATATACGTACAGCTGCCACAGTGTAATAAATTTAAAAATGGTTATTTTCATTTATTTGAGCCAGCTGGCCACTTTCTGCATAGTTTATAAAGTGCAGAAGCTGGATGATGCATTTCTAATACATCTCCTTGAAATAAATGTATTATCTTTTACATTGTTATGGGTCTAATAAGGAACTCCTCATGGTTGCTTTGGAAATCTCACTCAAGATAAAGATAGTTGTTCTCCTTCCAGTGTGATCAGCAGTACTAGTAATCAATATATAATTACCATGTTTCTCATGGCTATTTCCAACAGACCAATAATTTTCTAGGAGGAGATAAACAACCTGAATCTCACTCCTGGAACACAATCACAGCTATATGGATGACAAATATTTATCCTGTTTACACGGGAAGTCATAGGAACACATGATTTTCTAACTAAGACATTAAAGTCTTTGGAGGAATATTGCAGCCTGTCCCTGGCAACTTTCTCTCCCCACCTTCCTAGGCCACCATCCCCTCCCCAGAGCTGGCATGGAGCCCAGGGGAAGGGTGGCATTTCTGTTCAGCAAGTGACTAAGAGAAGCCTGCCCTTGGCAATAGGAAGTTCTAACAAGGGCTCAGGATTTTAGACAGCCAATCTCCATGTTTCTTCTAATTGTGGTAGAAAATAAGGCAATGAAAAATGAGTCTTTGCAAAAACAGTATATTTCTGTGATAGATTTCCAAGGGGGAAAAAATGGGAACTACATTAGGAATGTTAGCCAGGCAAGAGGGAAGACCTGACTCCAAGGACCTGCTGAAATTATCAGTTCCTTTTCTATGCCAGGGTGAATTTAAAACAGATATATAAATTTCAGTTTTATTTATATTCTTCAATAAAAGACAAGTATATAAACAAAATAAAATTTAAGATACTACTATTCAATAAATAATTTGAATACCACTATGAAATAATACATAATAGATTATCGAAGGAAGAGAAGCTTGGACTCTCTCCTAAGGTAAATGTAGGTGACTTCAGAGAGAAGGATCTCTAATGAAATAGAAGGGGAAAGGCACAGCCCTCAAGCAGGAAGTGGAAGGCTGTGATTTAAGAATGTCCTGTCAGCTAAAACTTTCATAAAACAGCTTTATGCACTCTTTTGAATAAATGCTCTGCATCGTTGTGTGGAGGAGATATTATTAGGATGGGCTGATCTCTTAAAATGATGAAATTGAGTTTACTGTAAATTTATGGAGAAAAAGGAAATAAAAATATGCTCCTGTAAGTTATTTGGGAAAGAGAACTTTAAAATCAAGAGTAAGATGAGTTCTCAACTTCCTCACATCTGTTTGTTTACGCTGTCTTGTAGAGGTAGGTATTAACACACACTATGTTAAACACCTTGCACAAAAAACACCACATCGGGAGAAAGAAAGTCATCAAATTCTCTGTCAGCCAATGGAAAAGGGTGGAGTAAACCAATGATTACTTAACAAACATGTTTTAAAACAGCAAACTATTATACACAGTGTGGAGTATATTTATAGTCTGTTTAGTGTTATGAAATAGTTTTGTTTATTTTGAAAATACTTGTCATTTTAGCAATCTCTTAGTAAGACGATGCATTTAAAAGCTCAGAACAAAATACACATGGAATGGTCATCTTCTCTAGGAGCAAGGAAACCCAGCCTTCTGGTTTATATACAGCCTTTCACTAATGAAAGCTTTACAATTTTGTTAGGTCTAATTCAAAGACCAAGAAGGCATTGGACGGAAAATAAAGGGAGCAAGTTTGGCACCAGATTTAAGTGGGCTTTTGATGCCTCAAAAAATTGTTCTTTTAATTTTAAAACATCTAAAGTAAGATTATCTTCTCTTCCTTGTAGATGGCGTCTAACCATGTCCCAGTGATGCTCAGATTTATTATAGGCTCGAGGTGTAATATAAAAATCTGACATATTCCAGTCACACTGTAACTGAAAAAGATATTTCAAGCTCATGAGCCTATCTCCCATCCAAGGGACAGTTTGTCTAAGATCATTAATTTGGTTTGCCAATTTTTGATCTATTTGGGTCTGAGAATTCCACAATTTTGAGGAATTCTTTTGCCAACTATGTACATATTCTGCAGTTTGAACAGAGGAGTGTAAAGCAGTTCCAGCAGCCGCAGCAGTAGCTGTGACTGCAATAAGACCCATAATCACTGCGATTAAAGTAAAAGTGAGTCTTTTGGACCAGTTAGAACTCCTTTTAATACTTCTGTTAGAATATGGATGGATGGGGAAGCCTCCCACGGTCGGTCCATGGACGGAGGGATCCACATGCCCTCTCTTGCCCTCACCAGCAGAATACGGTGCTGCCAATCAAAAGTCAAATCAATGCAAGTAAACAATCTACAATTTTCACAGGTTATAGTTTGGGAATCTGGTTTAATAACCATGTTTACTACAACTAGTATATAAGGAGGTTTTGCACAACTTTGCAAAGGAATTGTCAGATTGGAATTTAGGTTAATAGTATAATATGTCTTACGATTTCTTGTTCCCATAACTTGATTTCCAGACCAAATTCTAACGTGCTGTGAGGCTGCAGTAAGCTTCCATAATTCTGGATGTTCAGGACCAGTAACAGGACTAACTAATTTTGGTCGAGGTAATGAAATTCGCTTTTCACCCCATTTCCATGGATAGGGCGATTCTAACCTTCTATAAACCTGGTCCAGCCTTTCAGTTAAATCACTATCATAGTCTGGATTAGTGGGCCAGATGGATGGGGCCTGTGAACATGAGTGAGTCTGGCCCATACAATCATAATATAATTGGCCTCGAAGGGCCCAGTCTATAATTGTTCCCAATTCATTGTTTTATAATACCACTGCAGTATCAGCCACACATTCTTCCAAAACTAAGACCTTTGGGTCTTTTGATTTTTGGGGAATTTCCTTGGGTTAAGGTTTCCCCTTAGGCCTAAATTTTAATGATCTTTGATAGGAAGAGTCCTGTAAATTATTTATCCGTGGCCCGAGTGACATTCCACTTACCATGTGATAAGTAAATCTACTGGTGGCACTGACAGTAGGTGCTTCTACCAACCAATTTTGGGTTGTAGGCATTAAGCATCCTGGTGCCTTCCCCAGGCAAGTAGGAGAATAATCATACCCAATGGAAATGTTTATCATCATTCCTTCTTCTTCAGGCTGGGCAGGGCCACGGTCATCTGTGGGGCCCGGTACCCATGCACTATTATTAACACATACTTCAGTAGGATTATCCATCCGTGTCACTGCCCAAATTAAGGGCCGGAAAGGCACACAGTCCCAGTAAGTATAATTAGCTGCAGCTGCTCCTGCAGACATAGGGAGACTTACCACCATTGATACAATCATTAAATCTGCAAGCAGCATATTCTCTGGAGTTCGTGTTACCCTTGTTTTCTTCAGATTTTTTTTTAGCTAACTGTGTCAGCTTCTTTAGTTGGGCCCAAGTCGGTGGCTCTGCTTTCTTGGTGGATGGCAACTTCTTTTGTAAGTTGTAGGTACCCAAACTGGAAGCTGATTTTCTCCTGGTGAAACACAAGCAAAGCCTCTCCCCCACATTATTACCTTCCCTATTTCTCATGTTTTATTTTTATTGTCTTTTCACCAAATTGGTTTTCCTTCATGTGGGCTGTTCTTTTACCTGTAAAATGTTGTTCTGCAGTAGTGGTCTGATTTCTATAAATGTTTAAAACATTTAAAGTATAGAGTGCTAGATTAAGTTGCATCTGGGGAGTGTTATTATCTTTACTCTTTTTTTCCTTTTTTTGTTTAACCAATTGAGCTTTGAGTGTTCTGTTAGTTCTTTCAATTATGGCCTGTCCTTGGGAATTATAAGAGATTCCTGTTGTATGTGTAATTTTCCACTAATTTAAGAATATTTGAAATGATTTACTGGCCCATTATTTGTTTTAATTTTTTCTGGTACTCCCATGACAGCAAAACAAGATAATAAATGTCTTTTTAACATGGGAAGTACTTTCTCCTCTCTGGCAGGTTGCCCATATGAAATGTGAATAAGTATCAACTGTCACAGGGACAACTGATAATTTTCCAAATGAAGGTACATGCGTGACATCCATTTACCATAACGCATTAGAACATAAACCTCTGGGATTAACTCCTGCCTCCTGAGTGGGCAGGTGTAGGACTTGACAGTGGGTGCCATGTTGTACAATAGTTTTTGCCTGTTTCCATGTGATATCAAATTTACTTTTTAATCCTGTTGCATTTACATGAGTCAGGGCATTAAGTTCTTGTGCTTCCATGAAGGCAGATGATACTAGCAAGTCATCTTGTTCATTTGCTTTAGTTAAAGATCCTGGTAAATTAGTACATGCTCAAATATGTGTAATGTAAAATGGGAAATTTCTTTTTCTTACAGTTTGTTGTAACAAATTGAACAGCTGATTCAACTGATCATCCATACTATATTTGATTAGGGCTGTCTCAACGTCCTTTATAGCCTGTACTACATATGCAGAATCTGAAACAGTGTTAATAGGCTGATTAAAATCTTGTAACACTGAAATGACAGCAACCAAGTCTGCTCTTTGAGCTGAGTGATATTGAGTTTCAATGACTCCTTCTTTTGGCCCAGTGTAAGCCACTTTTCCATTGCTGGAACCATCAGGAAACACCATCAGAGCATTTTCTAAAGGTTTTTGTCTGGTAATTTCAGGTAAAATCCAAGTAGCCCACTTTAAAAACTGGAAGATTTTTGTTCTTGGGTAATGATTATCAATAATTCCCACAAAATCAGCAAGACCAATCTGCCATGCATCAGAATTGATAAAGGCTTGCCTAACCTGTTCCTTGTTTAAAGGAACAATGATTTTATCTGGATCACTTCTACACAATTTTACTACTCGTAATCTTGCCTGACCAATTAATGTAGCCATTTGATCTAAGTACAATGTAGAAGTCTTAATTGTACTGTAAGGAAGGAACGACCACTCCACAAGATCTGTATTTTGAACAATGATGCCTGTTGGAGAATGTACAGTAGCAAAAATCAAAAGTTGGAGTGGGGCTAAGTGATCTATTCTATTTACTTGTGCTGACCGAATTGTTTCTTCAACTAATTCAATTTCTTTAGTTGCCTCTGGAGTTAATGTTCTTTTACTATTCAATTGTGGATCCCCTCTCAAGATAGAGAACAAATTTGACATGGCATAAGTAGGGATGCCTACAGTTGGCCAAATCCAATTAATATCTCCCAGCAATTTTTGGAAGTCATTTAATGTTTTTAATATGTCTTTTCTTATTTTTATTTTTTGTGGTTTGATTTTCCTTTTCTCTACCTGCATTCCCAAATAATGAAAAGGAGTGGAGGTCTGAATCTTATCATATACTATTGTCAGTCCTGCATTTGCACCCTCTGTCTGCAGAAATGTGTAACAGTCAATTACTTTGTCTCTCGTTTCTGCAGCACACAAAATATCATCAACATAATGAATGATATAACAGTCTGAAAACTTGTCTCTAACTGGCTGAAGAGCTTAAGCTACAAAAGTCTGACAAATAGCTGGGCTCTTAAGCATTCCCTGAGGCAACACTTTCCACTGAAACCTGGTGGCTGGTTCTTTATCATTTATGGCCGGTATAGTAAAAGCAAATTTTTCAAAATCCTGTTTTGCCAGAGGAATGGTAAAAAAGCAATCCTTCAGATCAATTATAATTAAAGGCCAATCTTTGGGGATCATGGCCAGAAAGGGCAGCCCGGTTTGGAGAGCCCCCATGGGTTGAATTACCGTGTTAACGGCTCTTCAGTCAGTCAGCATGCGCCATCTGCCGGACTTTTTCTGAATTACAAACACTGGAGAATTCTAAAGAGAGAAAGGGGGTGAAGTATGTCCTTTTTAAAATAGTTAACTATTTCATGTAGCGTCCCCAACTTTTCCTTAGGAAGCGGCCACTGTTTGACCCAGACAGGACGCTGCAGGGTGAGTCTGAATTGCTCCCTTGCCGTAGTGAACTGCAGGTTGGGCAATACTGAGTGCGGGAGCCGAGTAGCGGCGAGTCTAGTCTCAGGCTCCCTCCTCCAGCACTCACTCGCTGAGGAGGCGGTGACCATCGTGGTTTTAGCCCCAATGGCCCTGATTGTTCTGGAATTTTTCTTTTTTAATTTTAGTGTTTCAGGATATATTACCTCCTATAATTGAGTGTAGTCCACATTTTGCGTTGACCGAGTCATTACAGACTCTGCTACATATTTACAATGTGAACTTTCCGTTCCTTTCTTGAACTCTGTCCCTGCCTCTTCTTCACAATCTATCACACAGCTTTCAGGGCATCAGAAACTGAAACGCTATCTTCTCCTGTTTGAAACGGTTCTAAAGTTGCTTTAATAATGGCCTAATCATTCCACACTGTAAGTGGAATGATTTTACCTTCCCTGCTTGCTTGTTTTAATTCTTTGCCAGTTTTTTCCCAATCTTTTAGATCTAAAGTTCCCTGTTCTGGAAACCATAGGCAGAATTGTTCTATTGTTTGAAATAGAGTAATTAGATTTTCTGTAGAAGCTTTAACTCTGCCTCTTCTTAAGAGAATTTTAATGAAGCTGAGATAAGAGGCATATTTACTTTCAGTTTCTCCCATTGTTACCCTGGGTTCCTCCGAGCGCATGAGCTTACCGCAAGGCTGACCGTGGACGTACACTTGGGAATCTCTCATCAGCTGTCCTCAATGCTCAGGTTCTTAGCGTACCTTCACCCTAGAGAAAGGCACCTGCGCTGGGCGGCAGATGAAGGGGTGGCCTGCCCCTCCACACCTGTGGGTATATCTCGTCAGGTGGGACACGAGACTGAGAAAAGAAATAAGACACAGAGACAAAGTATAGAGAAATCAACAGTGGGCCCAGGAGACCGGCACTCAGCATACCAAGGACCTACACCAGCACCGGTCTCTGAGTTCCCTCAGTTTTTATTATTATTTTCATTATCTCAACAAGAGGAATGCAGTAGGAGAGCAGGGTGATAATAAGGAGAAGGTCAGCAAGAAAACATGTGAGCAAAAGAATCTGTGTCATAATTAAGTTCAAGGGGAGGTACTATGCCTGGATGTGCACGTAGGCCAGATTTATGTTTCTTTCTGCCCAAATATCTCAGTGGAGTAAAGAATAACAAAGCAGTATTGCTGCCAACATGTCTCGCCTCCCGCCATAGGGTGGTTTTTCTCCTATCTCAGAACTGAACAAATGTGCAATTGGGTTTTATACTGAGACATTCAGTTCCCAGGGGCAGGCAGGAGACAGTGGCCTTCCTCTGTCTCAACTGCAAGAGGCCTTCCTCTTTCACTAACCCACCTCAGCACAGACCCTTTACGGGTGTCAGGCTGGGGGATGGTCAGGTCTTTCTCATCCCACGAGGCCATATTTCAGACTGTCACATGGGGAGAAAGCTTGGGCAATACCCGGCTTTCCAGGGCAGAGGTCCCCGTGGCTTTCTGCAGTGGATTGTGCCCCTGGTTTATTGAGACTAGAGAATGGCGATGACTTTTACCAAGCATACTGCTTGTAAACATTTTGTTAACAAGGCATGTCTTGACAGCCCTAGATCCCTTAAACCTTGATTCCATACAACACGTTTTTGTGAACTCAAAGTTGGGGCAAAGTGGCTGGGGCAAAGTTACAGATTAACAGCATCTCAGGGCAAGGCAATTGTTCAGGGTACAGGTTAAAATGAAATTTCTTATGTCTTCCCTTTCTACACAGACACAGTAACAGTCTGATCTTTCTTCTCCCTTCAACACCCATTGTATCTAGGAAGTAACTAACTTGCTTTTGATTTTACGGGCTCATAGGCAGAAGGGACTTGCCTTGTCTCGGATGAGAATTTGGACTGTGGATTTTGAGTTAATGCTGAGATGAGTTAAGACTTTGGGAGACTATTGAGAAGGCATCATTGGTTTTGAAACGTGAGGACATGAGATTTGGGAGGGGCCAGGGGTGGAATGATGTGGTTTGGCTCTGTCCCTGGGGCCACCCAAGAAGTTCTACCTTGCCTGCTGCCTAGGCAGAGCTGATTTATCAAGGCAGGGGAACTGCAAGAGAGAGCGAGTAATTCACGCAGAAGCGGCTGTGCGGGAGACCGGAGTTTTATTATTACTCAAATCAGTCTCCCTGAGCATTGGAGGAGCAGAGTTTGTAAGGATAACTTGCTGGGTGGGGAAGCCAGTGACCGGGAGTGCGAACTGCTCAGGGATGAGATCCCAGGGAGCCAGAGCTGTCTTCCTGCGCGGAGTCAGTTCCAGGGTCGGGGTCACGAGATCAGACCAGCCAGGTTATCAATCCGGGTGGTGCCAGCTGATCCATCAGGTGCAGGGTCTGCAAAATATCTCGAGCACTGATCTTAGGAGCCGTGTAGGGAGGGTCAGAATCGTGCAGCCTCCAGCTGCCTGGCTCCGAAACCAGAATTTCAAACCTTGTGACTAATGTTAGTCCTACAAAGGCAGTCTAGTCCTCAGATGAGAAGGAGGTCTGCTTTGGTAAAGGGCTGTTACCGTCTTTGTTTCAAACTATAAATGAAGTTTTCCCCCAGGTTAGTTCAGCCTACGCAGAGGAATGAACAAGGACAGCTTGGAGGTTAGAAGCAAGATGGAGTCAGTTAAGTTAAATCTCCTTCGCTGTCTCAGTCATCATTTTGAAAAGGTGGTTTCATCTCCACCCAAATCTCATCTTGAATTCCCACATTTTGCAGGAGGGACCCAGTGGGGGTAACTGAATCAGGGGGGGTGTTTCCTGTGCTGTTCTTGTGATAGTGAATAAGTCTCATGAGATCCGATGGTTTTAAAAAGGGGAGTTTCCCTATACAAGCTCTCTGCTCTTGTCTGCTTCCCTGTGAAACGTGCCTTTCACCTCCTGCCATGATGGTGAGACCTCCCCAGCCACGTAGACATGTAAAGTCCATTAAACCTCTTGCTCTTGTAAATTACCCAGTCTTGGGTGTCTTTGTCAGGAGCATGAAAAGACTCATACAGCAGGCAAGCTGTGCTGAAGAAGCAATTCCTCTATTCTTTGTGTTCTTTGTGGCAACATCACATTGTTTGTATCTTCACTCAAATACACCCAAACCTCCACTGTCTACACACTTACGAACACTCACGAGTGTGAACACATAGCAGCCCTCTTCTCATCCGCCTGTACACTCTTGAAATGTCACTAGGAGACACCTAATGGGGGGGGAAAGCCAGATGTTCAGATATTGTGATTTGAGTATTTTCGAATAAGGCAATGTCAGAAAGTTGTTGAGTCACTAATGTCTCTACTGAAATTCAAAAAATTGAGTGGCACTGAGCATTAAAATGATTTTGTATCTAAGACATAACATCTATAGGCATCAAAATATTTCCATAATATAAAATGGAAAAAGTATTGACTATCAGAATATTTGGACAAATATTTGAATCACATATTTGGACCCATCTCCTTATTTTATTTTGAACATTTAAAAAAATGAACTTCTAATGGCATCCCAACAAAGGTAATTTAAATAAACCCCTCCATTTCTGCATATCTACTGGTGAGGTTGTGAACAAAAGACTAATTTATGTAATAATGCCCCCTATAATAAACTATATTCTATGAACATATCCAAAAATAGTATAAACAAAGTCATATATGAGATATAGCTTTATCTTCAGTATGCTGGGCAAATAATATTGTATTTATCTGAAGTAATTTATTGTGTATAGTTTCAGCCACTTATATGCAGTCTGTACAACTTTAAAAACACAACATATTATTAGAAAATCCCCACAAAGATCTCAGTCCAACAATTAAGTCACGCAAGTGATGCTGGATCAGTTTCACAAAGTGCTTGGCTCCAAGTCGCAGGCAGAACAGCTGTAAATGCACATGAGGAAGGGACCTCCTGGGACATCCTCTTGTGCTACATTCAGGTTATGAGAAGGAATCACACTCCAGGATGACACCCACAGTCTATTTGATGCCACTGTGTCAAGTGTGGTGCTTGAATGTGCCAGGATGGTCATGCAATGAACTTTCTGGCCCACAGCATAGACCAAATCGTCTATGAATTGCTTTCGTCCGCTCTCCTTCCTACTTAACTAGACCTGTCCCCATTCCTTAAGTAGGACAATTTTACTCGCCTTTAAGTAGAAATTGAATTATATTTCGTAATAAACACCTTGTCTTCCCCAAATAGAGTCCATGACTGTGTGCTCCTCATCCGGGTTAAAAACAGTATTTGTTTTAGAGACAGGATCTTGCTCTGTCATCCACGCTGGAATGCAGTGATGTGATCCCGGTTCACTGCAGCCTCTAACTCCCCAGCTCAAGTGATACTCCCACCTCAGCCTCCCAAGGGGCTGGGACTACAGGTGTGCTCTACCATACCTGACTAATGTTTTATTTTTATTTTCTGTAGAGACACGGTCTCCCTATATTGTCCACGCTGGTCTCAAATTCCTGGGCTCAAGCGATCCTTCCACCTCAGCCTCCCAAACTGCTGGGATTACAGGCACGAGCCACCATGCACAGCCCTCATCCAGGTTTTTCAAAAACTGATAGTGTTGGCTGGGCACGGTGACTCACGCCTGTGATCCCAGCACTTTGGGAGGCCAAGGCGGGTGGATCATGAGGTCAGGAGATCGAGACCACCCTGGTTAACACAGTGAAACCCCATCTCTACTAAAAATACAAAACATTAGCAGGCACCTGTGGTCCCAGCTACTCGGGAGGCTGAGGCAGGAGAATGGCATGAACCCAGGAGGCGGAGCCTGAAAGGAGCCGAGATTGCCCCACTGCACTCCAGCCTGGGCGACAGAGCAAGACTCCGTCTCAAAAAAACAAAACAAAACAGAAACAAACAAAAACTGATAATGTTAAATAAAGACAGGATGCAAATTAGTTTCCATTTTTATTAAAGTTGTCTTTTTCTAAGGAACATATTACACTTAAAGTTCAATACCATAAATATTAATTATTAAATCTTCTATTTTAGTTATTAAAAATGTAAACACAAAAGAAAACAACCACTCCCTCCCCATCCCCGACCTAATATATATTAAAAAAATATTCTTCCTCTCAGGTAAGTTCTTTTCTTCAGAATGAGTGACACAGACCTCATTAAAATCTTGTTAGTCCTCCTGGGCTGCAAGGACATGGCAGGAATGACGAGTGTCCACTGTGACTGAGGCCCATCTCCTCCTGCCACGACCACTCATGTGCCCTGAGAGACAGGCTCCTCTCTGTCCATTTAGCATCCAAGGACATGGACAGTGGTAAGGCACCGAGCACAGACACTGTGACGAACACAGCACGCAGGATGGCGTGTGCTCCCGGAGGCAGACCACAGCCAGCACAGACAGCAATTCTGGATGAGTGTTAGTCACAGGGTATAGGGCTGGAAGGATTCTGAGAGATCGCTTAGTCATTCACAGATGGCCTCAGTCAGTAAGTCTTCTAATGTTAGAGGGGACACTGACACAACTTTATGAAATACTTTGATATATTTATTTATTTATCTTCCTAAAACTAAACCTCATAAAATGATGTTTCAACTTCAAATATCGATAAACCTTAAGCCTAGATAGGCTAAAAACTAACTGCAAGCATAATTCATAACATTTATAGAATGTCTATTTGGTCTCAAGAAAAATAAGTATCCTATAGGAAAAATGTAAGGGTTACTGGTTTTAAGAAATAAAAGGATATTTTTCAGGAGAATACTGGAAGGATCTATATTAGGACGACCTACCTGTTTGCCAGTTTCTTTAAAGCTGTCAGCTCAAGCCTACTGACATGGCTTTTGCTTCCTTCCTGTAAATTTTGTTCCTGAAAACCTGAGACAAATTTACTTGATATTTTTGACAACTGGGACCTTAAAATGATCAAAATGAGCCTAAGTCTGAACTGAAAACCAAAGTAGTCAGTTTTTATAAGTACTTGACCCTTTTTGAATCAGAAAGTGACTCCAGTCTACTGTCCCCAAATTGCTGCTCCCTGTTCCTTCCCTGCATCCCTCACTTCCACTACAGCTGCAGCCAGCCCAGTCTGTCCCTCTTACAGAGACATGGCTTTGTCTTTGCTAATATGAAGGTATAACCTGCCACAGGATACCAACGCATGGGCCATTTCAAATTCTCCACTTTGCAGCTGAATTTTATACCAATAATGCTGCAATGACATCTCGGATTCTAAAAGTCTGCTTCACTGTCATCTTTTTTTTCCCCAAGAAAGAGTCTCCCTCTGTCATCCAGGCTGTACACTGCAGTGGTGTGATCAAGCTCACTGTAACCTCAAACTCCTGACCTAGTGACCCGCCCGCCTCGGCCTCCCAAAGTGTTGGGATTACAGGCATGAGTCACTGCACCTGCCACTATCATATTCGAAGTGACTAAAATGTGCCTCTTAAAATCTCTGACAGGTTCAGTGTCCTTCCAAGTCTTGCTGGATACACTATGCAGAATCAATGATCAGTAATCATATTCAAGCCTTACTGAAGAGGACAGGAGATATCAACACAGTTACCCTGAGGAACTCAAGACTTTATCCATACTTTATCTAGACACCATAGTTTATCCAGTTTCACATTTGTCCAGAGAAAACACTGGGATACCAGGTTTCCAAGCTTAATAAATATATATACAAAAAAGTCATCTATAATATTTTCTTCAGAAAGCCATTAGTGCAAATATAATTATATCAATAAAAAATAAAGCAAAAATATATTTCAAGTATAAAAAGCACCATGCTCAGAAACAACACTACCTAAATGGTGCCACTACACAACAGTCAAAATATAGTCAAACCTATCACTGTGACTCTCAAATATATGATTAATTCATTGTATTTTTGGTAAAATTCTTTATACAGCTCTTTGCAGGATGATTCATAATCATAATAAGTATATGCTTTGATTATTGTAAGTTTCTTTAAAAATAGACTCTTTGCTTTTCTTTGATTTTGCACAATTTACAGTGTGTACAACATATGCAGAAAATGAGCACGGGCCCGCAGACCATTACGCAGGTTGAGCATCACTTACTGAAATGCTTGGGACCAGAAGTGTTTCAGATTTCAGACTTTTTTTGGAATTTGGATATTTACAGATACCTAATGAGGTATCTGGGGCATGGGACCCAAGTCTAAACATGAAATTCATGTTTCATACATACCTACACACACTGCCTGAAGGTAATTTTATACAATATTTTTAGTAGTTTGTGCATGAAACAAAGTTTGTGTTAAGTACTTATATGCAGAATTTTCCACTTGTGGTATCAGGTCAGCATTCAGAAAGTTTCAGATTTTGGAGCAATTTGAATTCCAGATTTTTGGATTATGAATGCTCAACCTGTATTAGCATCTTTTCAGTTAAGTTGACTATGTTTGAGATTCCCACCTTTTCACAACGACAAATACCTCCCATTTAAAACCGCATGCAAATATATACTTTAAATTTATGCATTTGAAAAAAAGCGACTTTCCTCTATGCTGGGGTTGCTGTTGGCTCTAATGCCAAATAATCAGAATTAATTCTTAGTAATTATGCTGCTTTGCTCACTTAGCACAATTTCTTCAATGGAGTACTGAACAGCTACATGCTGAATGGACGAAAAGGAGGGAAGGACGAGAAAAGGAGTAGTAGAAGGAGTCTGTCTGAGGGTTGTGGTTACAATACCATGGAGGAATAGGAGGAGTCTGTCCAAGGTTGTGGTTACAATACCATGGAGGAAGAGAAGCAGTCTGTCCAAGGGTTGTGGTTACAATACCATGGAGGAATAGGAGTCTGTCCAAGGGCTGTGGTTACAATGCCATGGAGGAATAGGAGGAGTCTGTCCAAGGGTTGTGTTTACAATGCCATGGAGGAATAGCAGTCTGTCCGAGGGTTGTGGTTACAACGCCATGGAGGAATAGCAGTCTGTCCGAGGGTTGTGGTTACAACGCCATGGAGGAATAGAAGGAGTTTGTCCGAGTGTTGTTTACAGTGTCATGGAGGAATAAGAGGAGTCTGTCCGAGGTTGTGGTTATAATGCCATGGAGGAACAGGAGGAGTTTGTCCAAGGGTTGTGTTTACAATGCCATGGAGGAATATAAGGAGTCTGTCCAAGGGTTGTGGTTACAATGCCATTGAGGAATAGAAGGAGTCTGTCCGAGGGTTGTGTTTACAATGCCATGGAGGAATAGAAGGAATCTGTCCGAGGGTTGTGGTTACAATGCCATGGAGGAATAGAAGGAGTCTGTCCGAGGGTTGTGGTTACAACGCCATGGAGGAATAAGAGGAGTCTGTCCAAGGTTGTGGTTACAATGCCATGGAGGAACAAGAGGAGTCTGTCTGAGAGTTGTGGTTACAATGCCATGGAGGAACAGGAGTCTGTCCGAGGGTTGTGTTTACAATGCCATGAAGGAATAGAAGGAGTCTGTCCGAGGGTTGTGTTTACAATGCCATGGAGGAATAGAAGGAGTCCGTCCGAGGGTTGTGGTTACAACGCATGGAGGAATAGAAGTCTGTCCAAGGGTTGTGTTTACAATGCCATGGAGGGATAAGAGGAGTCTGTCCGGGGGTTGTGGTTACAATGCCATGGAGGAACAGGAGGAGTCTGTCTGCGGGTTGTGTTTACAATGCCATGGAGGAATAGAAGGAGTCTGTCTGAGGGTTGTGGTTACAATGTCATGGAGGAATAGAAGGAGTCTGTCTGAGGGTTGTGATTATAATGACATGGAGGAATAGGAGTGTGTCCAAAGGCTGTTGTTACAACGCCATGGAGGAATAGGAGGAGTGTGTCCGAAGGTTGTGGTTACAATGCCATGGAGGAATAGGAGGAGTCTGTCCGAGGGTTGTGATTACAATGCCGCAGGACTTCATTAGCTTGAGAGAAACAATGGGCATCGCCTATCATTCATGAATATATATTTTTTTCTTTTCATATTCTTGTTAAACCTCATCTGAACATTAAAAAATTTCAAATAGGAATTACTAAATGGGGCTGGTAAGCTCTATTACCAGTGTAAAATTACTTCTGGTGACTGGAATCTATGTTACCAGTAATAGGAGGAGTGTCAAATGCAGGAGGTAAAGGATATTTAAAGCAAAGGCAATCTTCCAGCTTCTGTGGACTGAGTCTTACTTAAAGTGGTACAATGGATGCTACTGGATAGTCTCTACACCAAACTTGTACCTTGCTGTTAGTACACAATTCAGACTATCTCATTTTAACTTGCATTTTCCTTCTTATACATAAAACCATTTTCAGATGTTCGAAATTCTTCTGCAATAATTTCTTAAACCACTTTAAAAAATTGCATACCTGTCTTTGCCAGAATTTCTTATCTTCATCGGTCACAAAGGAATAGTTCTGTTTTTGTTGGATCACAACTGTCTTAAGTATTATCAAAAAAAATACAATTATGTTTTTTTCTGTTTGCATGTCTTCCATGTTTTTACAGGGCAGAGTATTTTACTCTCTCTGTTTCCACATTTTTTCATGTCATTATTAAACTCATGAAGAATACAACCGGAAGCTGAGCTCTGAAGAGGGATGAATAGATGGCTACCAGCACACTGACAGCAGTTCTGCCATAAACTGCCACACAGCTGGCAAAAAGGGCAAACACAGTTAAACCATAAGATTTAATGAAACATTTTTTTAAAATTCTTTAGAATAAATAATGGGAACAGTGAATTAAGTTTACTATATACAGCCATTAATTTTTTTTTTATTTTTATTTTTTTTATTTTTGAGACGGAGTCTTGCTCTGTCGCCTGGGCTGGAGTGGAGTGCAATTTTTTTTTTTAAGATACAGGGTCTCACTCTATTGCTCAGGCTGGAATACAATGGTGCAATCATAGCTCATTGCAGCCTCGAACTCCTGGGCTCAAGCGATCCTCCTGCCTCAGCCTCCCAAGTAGCTGGAACTACAGGCATGCACCACCATGCCCGGCTGCCATTAAATTTAAAATAGGTATACTAATGATATGTAGAAATCCCAATTCAATTATTTTCTATAAATCAAAGGACAATTTATACTTTTGAGGACAAGATCTCCAATTCTAATCTTGCAATAATTAGCTGTTGTTTAAGTTACTGCAGTATATGGATGATGAACTTTCCCACTGTTATATGTTAATAAAAATGTTGAGGTATGTAATCACTCTGAAAATTCCACCCATTATCCTTTTTTCAAAGGAAAACTTTAGGAAGATTACAAATCCTGAAAAATGAAGAGACTTGGTGACTTGCAGTTCCTTCTCCTTCTCCAAGATGAGGTGGTTGGGTTGCTGATGAATGTGGTTGGGTTGCTGATGAAGGTGGCTGGGTTGCTGATGAAGGTGGCTGGGTTGCTGATGAGGACAGGCAGCTGTGACGTTCTGCTTTAAGGTCTGATGGTTGTCAACTCTTCCAAGCCAAAGCCAAGAATGCCACTTCTGCCATCTGCATAGGCTGGCACTCGCTCAAACTTTGTGCTTTGTTCACATGAACATAACATAAAAGGATATCTTGAAGGTCCACTTTTCCATTCCTAATGCCATACACACAGAAGAAATCCAGCCAGTAGAGGAAACAGATTGCCTAGCAGAAGCCAGAGGGTGACCACCAGACTTGAGGAACAGGAGCAAAGATCTAGAGTTGAAAACAAAAAGCTGACTTTCTATAAACATTTTTGGGATAAATCATACTGATTAAATATTGACAGATGAATAGCAGTGATTATTAAAAGGTAAACAAGGACCACCTTGAGAGCTAAATCAAGAGTGAAACCCAGGTATAAAAAAGTTTTTGTTTCTTTTTTAATGGAGGAAAAATATATATGGAGGAAGAAATGATGTGTCCACTATGCCAAGGGTAACAAACGGTATCCAAAAAAAATTGCCTTGGGGTAGTAACCCAGCAAAGCTAAAGATAATATACAGGAAAGTAAATTAATATCTTGGTTATTCTGAGATGGGGTGAAGAACTTTCTTCTTTTATTTTTTCTTTGTACCTTCTAAGTAGGCTGACCATATAATTTATCAACCAAAACTAGCACATTTTTTGAATGCAAGGGAGAGGACTATTAATAATGACAACAGACAGACGGACTGCGAGCATGCAAGGGAGAGGGCTATTAACGACAACAGGCAGACGGACTGCAAGGATGCAAGAGGACTCTTAATACTGACAACAGGCAGACGGACCGCAAGCATGCAAGGGAGAGGACTCTTAATAGTGACAACAGGCAGACGGACTGCGAGGATGCAAGGGAGAGGACTATTAATAATGACAACAGGCATATGGATGGTCTCAGCCAGACCAGGACATATGGTCCCGTGTTTCTAAATATCTACCTATCCATTCATATCACCAATCAATCTGACTTGTTTTGAAACAGCAGAAAAGTCTACAGATTTGGGGCACTAGAGATATATTTTAATTCAGCCATGATGTGTCCCCATACGTAAAAACAGTTCTCATAATGGAAACATTTTTATAGCAGTAGGGAGATGAGGCCAACCTGATCTTATTTTAGGATGAGTTGTCCTTTTAAATATTTTAAACAATAAAGATGAGCTTTTATTTATTTATTCATTTTGAGATAAAGTCTCATTCTATTGCCCAGGCTGGAGTGCAGTGGTGTGATCTTGGCTCCGCCTCCTGGGTTCAAGTGATTCTTCTACCTCAGCCTCCCAAGTAGCTGGGACTACAGGCGCCCACCACCATGCCTGGCTAATTTTTTGTATTTTTTTTTTAGTAGAGATGGGGTTTCACCGTGTTAGCCAGTATGGTGTCAACCTCGTGATCCTCCTGCCTCAGCCTCCCAAAGTGCTGGGATTACAGGCGTGAGCCACCGCACCCGGCCAACACTGCATAAGATTTTTATTGTTCATAATCTGAAATGTCAAACTGCCATAAAAATCTCATAGGTCATTTAAATCACAACTTTAATTGTGAATTCATGAATTCTGCTTTTATACTCTCAGCAATGCGTTCTCAGCCTCAGTTGGAACACCGTCAATTTCAAGGGGAATGCATTCTTTTCAAGAGTGTCTTCTGCATTCCCCTCCTGCTTCTAAAGGGTTTAATTGGCATCTGTCTCCTCACAGCTTCAATCTCTTGGTGCCAGTTCCATTCTCTGGAGTCTCAGAACGAGCACATGGTCCTATTCCTCAGTGAACCCCCAGTCTTTGCCAGCCCTGTCTTTTTGTCTCATTTTGCATGTGTGTTATTTGTGCCTCCTTGCATTTTTCTCCTCTTTGTGGGTATGCCAATTCCTTTTTTGAGTATCTTTTCCAGATCTTTCCCTCACTTTCACTTCAGCTGATTATGATACAACTAAAATATATTTAATCACTTTTTGTATTTAATGAGCAGCATTTTGTTTACCCTTAATTTCCAAATGAATGGATACAACGTTCACTTTTTGTGGTCTTTGATGAATAATTTTGTGCAACTCAGAGGTTCTTCACCAGAAAGCCTTGCTCTTACTCACAAGTGTCAAGTTGACCTATCTTAGATTTCTAATAATGGTGGGAAGGAGGATTTTCCCATAAAAATGCGATCAGAAGGGAAGAAACTCAACTTGTTTTAGAGCTTCCTTGAAGGGATGCCAACATTTTATAAGAGAAGTTTGCCCCTTTACTTTTCCTTCTGTGTTCCAACCATAGAGAGCACTCACCCAGTGGCAGAGCTCGGGTCAAGTTGGTAGCTGGAGGATCTGTTTCTGGAGGACAGAGCTCACAGAAGTCCCAGCACGATGGGCAGAGCAGGTTTCCATCATGAATCCAGCCATTCATCTGGATACTGATGGGGAGGACCTGCCCAGACCGACTACACAAATATGAAGTATCTTGGACCCAAACTTTCAGACCTTGAGGAGAACAAGAAACCTTCAAACAGGAAAAAATATATAAAAATAATAAATATCAGGTCAGTAAGATTCTAAGAGATTTCTCCTTCAACTACAGGAAAATACATTAAAATTTACAAAAAACATTGGCAATAAAGCACAATTTGCAGTGTGGGCATATCTTTAACCTCATATAAAGAGTTAAGGCCGGGCGCGGTGGCTCAAGCCTGTAATCCCAGCACTTTGGGAGGCCGAGACGGGTGGATCACGAGGTCAGGAGATCGAGACCATCCTGGCTAACACAGTGAAACCCCGTCTCTACTAAAAATACAAAAAAAAAACTAGCCGGGCGAGGTGGCGGGTGCCTGTAGTCCCAGCTACTCGGGAGGCTGAGGCAGGAGAATGGTGCAAACCTGGGAGGCAGAGCTTGCAGTGAGCTGAGATCCGGCCACTGCACTCCAGTCCAGGCGACAGAGCGAGACTCCGCCTCAAAAAGAGTTAAGTTGGCCAGGCGCAGTGGCTCACACCTGTAATCCCACACTTTGGGAGGTTGATACAAGCAGATCATGAGGTCAAGAGATCGAGACCATCCTGGCCAACATGGTGAAACCCTGTCTCTACTAAAAATACAAAAATTAGCTGGGTGTGGTGGCAGGCACCTGTAGTCTCAGCTACTCAGGAGGCTTAGGCAGGAGAATCACTTGATCCTAGGAGGCAGACGTTACAGTGAGCTGAGATCGCGCCACTGCACTCCAGCCTGGCAACAGAGTAAGACTCCGTCTCAAAAAAAAAAAGAGGGTTAAGTTATTAAGGTCCTAAAAGAATTACACTCTGTGTGGCAGGAGTTCTTAAACTTTGAATCTAGCACCTTTTAAAGAATCTGATGGAAGCTATGGACACTTTTCCGAAGAATTACAAGGGGGCACACACACAGAGCTTTTACACACACCGAGTTTTTTTCTTTTTTTTTTTGAGACGGGTCTCACTCTGTTGCCCAGGCTGGAATACAGTGGTGATTTTGGCTCACCGCAGCTTTGACTACCTCGGGCTCAGGTGATCCCCCACCTCAGCCTCCTGAGTAGTTGGGACCACAGGCATGTGCCACTATGCCGGGCTGATTTTTGTATTTTCTTGTAGAAATGGGGTTTGGGTTTTGTCATGTTGCCCAGGCTAGTCTCAAACTCCTAGACTCAAGTTATCCATCCACCCTGGCCTCCCAAAGTGCTGGGATTTCAGGCATGAGTGACTGCACCCAGCCAAAAATTTAACTATTTAAAAAAAACCCTCAAAGTTGTTTTCTACAAAGACTTCACATTCAATTATGCTACTTCCCTTTAAATATTTCTGAAACTTCTCTCTTGGAACTATCTTCAAAGTCAGTGCACGCTTTTGAACCTGTCTGATGGTAGCAAATTTTTTATGTGGCAAGTAGATATAATTTTTGGAAATAGCCCGAAGTTGCCCAGAACCAAGTCCAGTAAAGGTAGTTGACTAAACTGGTTAATACAAGGTGTGACACAAAATTACTAAGATTGATTTCCTTAGGTGACAAACTACTTCTAAAGATAATTTCAAAAGAAAAGTTCAAGCCGGGCACAGTGGCTCAAGCCTGTAATCCCAGCACTTTGGGAGGCCGAGACGGGCGGATCACGAGGTCAGGAGATCGAGACCATCCTGGCTAACACGGTGAAACCCCGTCTCTACTAAAAAATACAAAAATAATAGCTGGGCGAGGTGGCGGCCTGTAGTCCCAGCTACACGGGAGGCTGAGGCAGGAGAATGGCGTAAACCCAGGAGGCGGAGCTTGCAGTGAGCTGAGATCCGGCCACTGCACTCCAGCCTGGGCGACAGAGCGAGACTCCGTCTCAAAAAAAAAAAAAAAAGAAGAGTTCAAAAGTATATTTGAAGTCATTTTGAAATAACTCTATCATCAGTTAAGTTGAAATATATCACTCTTTTGAAAATTTGTTTTCCACAAAAACAAACAATGAAGTGTGACCTCTTCTATAAGTCTGTCTTTCAGTGATTCACATCAAGTAAGCATCAACACAGCTACAGTGCAACGTCATTAATCTTTAAAGTGAGACTCGGTCGAGCACTGTGCTTGGTGCTGAAAAGGATACTAAAAGAGTACATGATACAGTGCCTGCCCTCTAGCAGTTTCAATTGAAGAAAGATGAGTAGGATACAAATTTTTTTTTCAGCTGGGCACCGTGGTTCATGCCTGTAATCCCAGCACCACAGGACACCAAGGTAGGCAGATCACCTGAGGTCAGGAGTGTGAGACCAGCCTGGCCAACCTGGTGAAACCCCATCTCTACTAAAAACACAAAAATTAGCCAGGTGTAATGGTGGGCGCCTGTAGTCCCAGCTACTCGAGTGGCTGAGGCATAAAATCACTTGAACACAGGAGGCAAAGCTGAGATCCCATCACTGCACTCCAGCCTGGGTGACAGAGTGAGACTCCGTCTCAAAAATAATAATAATAATAAAAATAATAATTTTTTAATAAAATACTAACAGTATTTTGAAATTAGAAGTAAAAGCAAAAACTGAACAGTACCAGACTATTTTATGATCAAGAGTCAATAAATGGTAGAAACAAGAACAAATATTAGAAAGTTTCATGGAAGAAAGCATTTGTATCCTAAGGCTGTACCCAGGATTTGGATCATGGATCACTGTAGGGCAGATATTACAGGCTGGGAAGCAGAATGCACATGGCTTAGAGATGAGAATTACATGAGAGTGTTGATAGACAAGGGGAAAACTCCCTTGCTGAAGTTGAAGTATTCTCATTGTGGAATTCTGGGAATTAAGTGTGGGCAGGAGGGTAGATGTACAAGTAGTAGCAGACATAATAGACTCAGGAAAGCTGAGTCAAAAATCCAGCAGCAGGAAGAGCCAGGAAGAAACTGATTTGCAGAACACAAAGAAGGCTCAGGACTGCCACACCCGCACCTGGTACCAAGAAGTAAGAGCTACAATTAAAAGGATTAGATAAAAGTCTATTTCAGAAACAGACCCCAGCATTCCTCCTCCTCACCTGGACCACTGTTTGTTCCGAACCCAGCTGATATAGTTTGGGTATTTGTCCACTCCAATCTTCTGCTGAGATGTGATTCCCAGTGTTGGAGGTGGGGACTAGTGGGAGGTGTTTGCCTCATGGGGATGGATCCCTCATGAATAGCTTGGTGCCCTCCCCATGGGAATAAATTCCCTGGAGATCTGCTTGTTCAAGAGATCAGGACCTCCCTCCTCTCTCATTCCCTCTCTATGTGATATGCCTGCTCCCATTTTGCGTTCTGCCATGATTGTAGGCTTCCTGAAACGTCACCAGAAGCCCATGCCAGCACTAGGCTTCTTGTATTCTGCAGAACCATAGAGATTTATTTTTTGGAAAGGGTAAAACAGAGTTTTTCTGTTCTGCGGGAAACTAAGTACCGGTGAGAGCTGGGCTGCCATCATGAAAATAAGGACTCTTAAGTTTACAGGTTACATATCGAGACTACTTAGCATTTGAAATTGACTTACTTCCTTGAACTCTCACAGCATAAACTTCAGGCGGGAGACTGGTAGTTTCTGACAAATCTGAGCAGTCAAAAGGGAAACCCCTCAAGACACAGATATTAAACGTTTTGGAAGGAAGGAGCCCTATAGTGAAGCCTACAGTCAGCAAGCCCTGTGTGTGCTCAGAGCTTCCAAACTGGCTGCCAGCCACTTCTTTTTTCTGTTTTCTTTTTTTTTTTTTTTCCTGTGTAGCTGGGATTACAGGCACCCACCACCACACCGGGCTAATTTTTGTGTTTTCAGTAGAGGAGGGGTTTCACCATTTTGGCCAGGCTGCTCTCAAACTCCTGACCTCAGGTGATCCGCCCGTCTCGGCCTCCCAAAGTGCTGGGATTACAGGCGTGAGCCACTGTGCCAGGCCCCAGTCACTTCTTGAATATGAACAGGCTGTTAATGATCACCAAAAATAGAATCAACCCATTAAATTTTGGAATACTGGGGCTTGTGGCAGGTGGGGATGTGGTATGCGAAGCTAAAATTAAGAATTCACCAGCTTCCAGAGAAGAAAGAAGGAAGATTCTGGCAATCGAAACTCAGAATGACATTGAGACTTAGCATACAAAGGAAAAATGCTCTCACAATTCTGATGGAAAATAATTTTCTTTCTTTTTTTTTCCTGCATCCAATCATTCATTAGGAAAATAATTTTCAAAAAGAAAGCTACACCCACCCAAGCTATTGAAGGATGGCAGAACACACCACTCCAAAATATGCTATTTTGGCACAAAGGTTTCCAGCTAAAGGGACTTAAACACAGCAGACCCAACAACACTGTCCTGACCTCCCCCTTTCCTCCTGAAAGCAGGACATAAAACTCCCACATGAATAAGGTCCTTCCTTTTCCAGAAAAGAAACCTTCTTATCACCAATACAGGGAGTCAAAGCCAAAGAATTTGGTACAAACAGACCTTCTTAAAATAATTTTTAGCTTTCTTTAGCCTCCCCCTACATTTTACTTTTCCATAACTGTCTCCCTTGGTTCAACGTAGTATAAAAGTATATAGGTTTTACCACTTCTTTGAGTTTTCATTTACTCATGTGGGCTCCTGTGTCATGTAAAACTTAGATTAAATAAATGTGTATGTTTTCCTCCTGTTCATCGGGCTTATGTCTACTTCATTCTCAGGCCTAGCTGAAGACCCTGAGGGCAGAGGTGAAGCAGGTAAAGACCCACCTTCCCACGCTATCAGCAGGTGTCACAGTAGAACAGTGATGCTTTCAGACATGCAAGTCTCAACGCTGTTCTCTGTCACATACTCCTCAAATCTCCACTAGAAGATATGTTCCATTAAAATTAAAAAGAAATCCAAAAAAGAATATGACACAAAATCCACGAAGTAGGAGATCCAATATGAGAGAGACAGAGGGACCAGAGAACCTCCAGGATGACCCTGATGTGAGATCCCAGAGGGGCCTCCAGGATGACCCTGACTCAAGATCCCAAGATGCCAGCTGTGCTGCCAACATAGGGTTACATAGTCGAGATGAGCACAGGCCAGAAATGCTCAGAAGAGATTTCCCCAAGATGAAATGGATAGAACACCTCGGGCATCTGGTTGTACTGAAAGATGAGCCCAACTGGGAGAACAGCTTAGAATTAAATTAGTGCTAAATACAAAGAAAACTGATTTCATGAAAAAACAAGATATTAAATCCAGAGAATGAAATACTGGGGAGAACGGGGAAGTAATCATTGCCTGCTACCAGGTGCCACGTTTGCATAGTCATCCCCATGGTAACGTAAACAGTTAAACAGTGAGCACACATTGGTCCATAATCACCACTGGGGGAAGGGGAAACAAGAAGTATATGATGGGAAAATAGGAAGTGAACACAGCAAGAGGAGGAGGTGAACCAACTCAATTCTTATTTTCTAAAGTCAACAGCTAACATCTGAAATTCAAACCTCATGAAAGAATAATAAAAGCTTTTTAAAAATAAAAAAGCAGGCCAGGTGCAGTGGCTCACGACTGTAATCCCAGCACTTTGGGAGGCCGGGGCAAGTGGATCACTTGAGGTCAGGATTTCGAGACCAGCCTGGCCAACATGGTGAAACCCCGTCTCTACTAAAAATAAAAAAAACTAGCTAGGCATGGTGGCAGGTGCCTATAATCCCAGCTGCTTGGGAGGCTGAGGCAGGAGAACCACTTGAACCTGGGAAGCAGAGGTTGCAGTGAGCCAAGGGATTATGCCACCTGCATTCCAGCCTGGGCAACAGAGCAAGACTCCATCTCAAAAAAAGTAATAATAATAAAAAAAAAATAAGAAAGCAAATAGTAAGTCTCCCCTGACTCCTCCACCCCCAACAAAACAACAACTAAGAATTGAAAGTGAAGACTCTGGGAAGAAGTAATAAACGTTAGGGAAGTAATAACAGAGGCTCTAGTTTTTTGTGTGTTTTGTTTGTTTGTTTGTTTTTGAGATGTAGTCTCACTCCATTGCCCAGGCTGGAATGCAGTGGTGCAATCTCAGCTCACTGCAACCTCCGTCTCCCAGGTTCAAGAGATTCTCATGCCTCGGCCGCCTGAATAGCTGGGATTACAGGCATGCGGCCACCACGCCTGGCTAATTTTTGTATTTTTAGTAGAGAGAGGGTTTCATCATGTTGCCCAGGCTGGTCTAGAACTCCCGACCTCAAGTGTTAGCCTCAGCTGGACCCAAAGGGCTGGGCTTACAGGCATGAGTCACAGCGCCTAGCCTGAGGCTGTAGTTTTTTGGAAGCAGACAACAAATTAGTTTCAAACGACTTGCATGCATAAGTTTGATCAAAACTAAAATTTAAAAAGGATCAATGTGGTCGTGGAAGTAAGATGAGAGGAGGGAAATTCGTTAGGAAACTGTGAAGTGATAATGGCTTGAACTATGAAGGTAAATCTAAAATAAAATAGATATATGAGATTTCAATAGGGGAGTAATCTAAAGACTTAGTCTGTATTGATCCGTCTTTACAGAACAGAGAGTAGAAAACAATCATTCTGGTTTCTAATCAGAGAGACTGGGACCAGTGCTGGAAGCAACACAGCTGAAATGCAGAGTTGTTGAGAGAAGGCTCATAAACTGGATTTTGGATGAACTGAATTCAGAGTGATCAAACTGCAACCAAATGTAATTGTGACATCCACAGTCAGTTCAGACACGGGGCTAGAATGATATAAGATGATACTAAGAATGGCTCTTTAATACACACCACAGAACAGTACGTGTAACTTGATACTATTGGTGTAAAAAATGAAACAAAAATATAAATTTGTGCCTGCACAGAGTTTATCTTTAGAAGGATACAAGAAACTGGTAATGTTAATTCCCTCTGAAGGGAGAAATGAGTGACTGAAAGACAGGGCTGGGAAAAAGGCTTTTCCTGTACATTCTTTTGCATCTTTTGAATTTTTCACCATGTGAATTGCTGACTCATTTAATAAATATATAAATTACTTAAAAATTTATATTAAAAGGTGCCGTCAGCACAAACGGTGATGTGGTAAGGCCCAGGACCTCAGTTTCATCAGGAAAAACGTGCTAAGAACACAAAGGGTTGACAAGAAAACACGCACCTCAAGGTGTCTTTTGTACAGAGATAATACAGTCCCCTTTGAACTTGCACCTGAAGCATTTCATCCCACTTTTTATTTCACTTATCCTTATTTATGTTCGTCTCAGCAATTATTTAGCCACAGACAGCCAATCTGTAACTTATAACAAAGCCCATTTCAACAACTCATTATCTTATGGACGCATATCCTACAGGTGTCAAAGCCCACAGAACATAAAACCCCCGGAGTGAACCTAATGTGAATGTGGACTTTGGATGATGATCTGGGTTCATCGACGGCACCAAAAATACCTCTGTGGTACAGGATGCTGACGGTGTGGGAGGCCACGTGTGTGTGGAGCAGGGGAATATGGGAACTCTCTGTACCTTCTGCTCAAATTTGCCGTGAACCTAAAACTGTTCTAAAAAATAAAGTCTATTAATAATAAGAAAAAAGAAACCTCAAAATAACACCAAAAACCCCTCAACAACAACAAAAAACCTAGTTTGGTAGTTCCTAGAAAAGCTGAACATAGAATTGCCATATGATACAGCAATTCTACTCCCGAGAAGACTGAAAACAGGGACTCAGACAGATACACGGAAGCCAGTGTTCACTGCAGCAAGATCCCAACAGCCAAGAGGTGGATGCAAACGACCTAAGTGTCCGTCAACTGATTCAAAACATGACAGATCCATACAATGGAGTGTTATTCAGACATATAAAGGAAAACTGTTCTGATACACGCCACAGTATGGATGTGTCCTGACAACACCATGCTAAGTACAAGAAGTCAGGTGCAAGACAAATACTGTATGATTCTACTTATAAGGACTACCTAGATTAGGCAAATCTACAGAGAGAACGGAGAATAGAGGCTGTCAGGGCTGGCGGAGGAGGAACAGGGAGGGATTGTTGAGTGAGTACAGAGTTTCAGTTTTTGGGATCATGAAAACCTGTGAGACACAGTGGTGATGTGCACAACAACGTGAATGTATTTAGTGCCACTTAACTGTACAAGTAAAAACAGTTACAGTGGAAATTTTTGTGTTATATCTATTTTGCCACAATTTTAAGAAAACAAAGCTCAGCAATCCCTCCCTTTCTCCTTTCCCCTTCCTCAAAAGCAATTACGTGTAAAGCCGTTAAGTGAGGCAAGGTAGGTGATCTGTATGGAGGGGCAGAGGGAGGCATGTGACCGGGAGGTCACACAGAGTTGGCCGGGTGAGGAGGGTGATGGGAGTGGGAGAAAGTGGACAGGATGTGGATAGATCAAATGAGTAAACATACTGAGATGACAGGAGCTGGATTTCTCACTGTTGGTGAAGGAAGTACAAATATGAAAAGGTGGAAAACTAAAATAAATCCTTTGGTGTCAGACAAGTTCTCACACCAATGGAATCAAACCGACCTTACTGATGCAAACTCATGGTTACACACACAGTCACAGGAGAGTGTACTGATACATATACATATATTTCCTGCCTTACTAAGAGGGCCTGATGAACTGGTATTCCCAGTTCCCAACTGCTATTATCAATGGCAATGAACAGTGTAATCAGCACCCAGATCTTAGTCTCTAAACACCACACTCCACTGAAAGTAACTGGAGGTCTTTAGAGAAATGGTTAATTCCACGTCAGGGACAGACAAAGAACACAGTGAGCTTAGAATATCTTGTGACAGAAAGAAAAGAAATATTCTGCCAAGCATGGTGGCTCATGCTTGTAATCCCAGCACTTTGGGAGACCAAGGCAGGAGGATCAGTTTAGGCCAGGAGTTTGAGACCAGCCTGGCCAATTTTTGTACTAAAAATACAAAACTTAGCTGGGTGTGGTGGTGCATGCCTGTGATCCCAGCTGTGCAGGAGGCTGAGGCACAAGAATCTCTGGAACCCGGGAGGCGGAGCTTGCAGTGAGCCGAGATCGTACCCACTGCACTCCAGCCTGGGTGACAGAGTAAGACCCTGTCTCAAAAGAGAAAAAAAGAAAAAAAAAGTTAATTTTCCATAAATCGTATGGCATGTGAAATATATCTTGACAGAGCTATTACCAGGTGAGGCAAAGTGGCTCATGTCTGTAGTCCCAGCACTTTGGGAGGCTGAGGCAGGTGAATCACATGAACCCAGGAGTTCAAGGCCAGCCTGAGTAGTATGGCAAAAACCTGTCTCTACAAAAACTAAGAAAAATCAGCCGGGTGTGGTGGTCTGTGCCTGTAGTCCCAGCTTCTTAGATGGCTGAGGTGCGAGAATCGCCTAAGCCTGAGAGTTTGTGGCTGCAGTGAGCTATGATCGCGCCATCGTCTCCAGCCTGGGCGACTGAGCAAAACCTGTCTCAAACAAACAAACAAACAAACAAACCAAAAAAAAGCAGTTACCAAAAAAAAAAACAAAAAGTTAATTTGATAAGTAACTTTAATGATAAGAGTTAAATTTCCAGTTACAAAAGTCCGTTTAGTTCTTGCAGCTGAAATGGCCCGGGAATGCCTTATTGTTCATTTCTCAGGCTTATGCTCTCCTCCCTGACACCCATTTGTAGGGTGCAGAATATTCATTACGTTGGATGCTCCTAAGTCACAGAATGGCTACATCTTTGTAAGTTCTGAATAAGGTGATGTAGTCATGTAATATCAGATGTGCAAATAAGATAATTAAGGAAACAGTAGGCGAGGCATGGAGGCCCCCGTCTGTAATCCCAGCACTTTGGGAGGCCAAGGCAAGAGGATTGCTTGGGCCGGGCGCGGTGGCTCACGCCTGTAATCCCAGCACTCTGGGAGGCCGAGGTGGGTGGATCACGAGGTCAGGAGATTGAGACCATCCTGGCTAACACAGTGAAACCCCGTCTCTACTAAAAATACAGAAAAATAGCCGGGTGTGGTGACAGGTGCCTGTAGTCCCAGCTACTCGGGAGGCTGAGGCAGGAGAATGGCATGAATCCAGGACATGCAGCTTGCGGTGAGCTGAGATCACACCACTGCACTCTGGGCGACAGAGTGAGACTCCGTCTCAAAAAAAAAAAAAAAAAGAGGATTGCTTGGGCCCTGAAGTTCTAATCTAGCCCAGGCAACATAGTGAGACCTCTTCTCTACAAAAAATCAAAAACGTAGTCAGGTGTGTGGTGCACACCTGTAGTCCCAGCTGCTCAGGAGGCTGAGGTAGGGAGGTCGCTTGAGCACAGGAGGTGGAAGATACAGTGAGCCATGACCGCACCAGCACTCCAGCCTAGCTGACAGAGCAAGACCCTGTCTCAAAAAAGAGAAAAAGAAAAAAAAAATTGTAGTTTGCCCTTTTTGGATTTCTAATTACAAAGGAAAAAACACTCTATTATTAATCAGCAACTGATATATTAATTATTTTTTCTTTATTTTTTTAGAGACAGGGTCTCACTTTGTTGCCTAGTATGGTCTCGAATTCTGGGCTCAAGCGATCCTCCTGGCTCAGCTTCCCAAAGCGCTAGGATTACAGGCGTGAGCCACCATGTCCGGCCTGATTTACTAATTCTTATAACCCATGCAGTCCTCAGACCTTTTGAAATAAAATTGTACATTTTTTCCATTACAAAGTAATACTTGCTCAAGAACAAAAGTACATATTTGCCATTACTTCCTCAGAATATATGCCCAGAAGTAACATTACAGAGATTATATACATATTTTTAAGAGGCAATTTTTCTAAAGAAATGACAATATTTTCATAAAACATAAGCATCTAAACTAATATTTACATAAACAAGATAAAGCAGTGATCAGTAAATTAATTACATAAAAATGTAAAAATATAATTTAAAATATACAACCATAAAAGGGATAAAATCACACAATATTTGGCATAACTAAAAACAAACATAAGCTTACCTGATAACATCCGCTCCCCCAGTCTGGGTAACTCAGCTTCCTCTCACACTTTTCCATAACAAATGCTGATTTCTGAATTAGACAAACTGAATGAGGTCCATACTTTTCAGCACCATAGTTCTTAAAAATTTCTGAGGCAAAGAAGAAACGTCTCCTTAAAAATTGACTTCTGGCTCAAAGAACAAGAAACTGAAGCATTCCATTTTTATGATTAAAAGTTGCTTTAAAAATCAGACATGTTTCATGGAAATTTTAAATTTTAAAAATTAGGATAGACAGGATTCCAAACTCACACTAGGTTCTTAATGATTAACAGGAGAAAACTACTGTATCAGACACAAGGGAGTAAAACTGGGCCCAAAGTTTTCTAGGTTAAATATATAGAACTAGCACTAAGAATCACTAGACCACAAGACACCAAGATAAGAACCATCTTCACTGGTGGTCTAAATAGAAGGCATCTCCAAATGACCCATGATAGTATGAGGCCAAGTGATTTCTATAATGCAGACTTTTGGGGGGTGTTGCAACTTTTGAAAACTTTCTTACATCTTCAACTTGTGGCACCTCCTGGAAGTCCATAAATATTAGGTTGGTGCAGAAGTAACTGCAGTTTTTGCATTACTTTAACGGCAAAACCAGAATTACTCCTGCACCAACCTAGTAAGATGCTGATCTAATCTCACATTAAGCACAAACCTGGAGAGGACAGGGTGGAATGAAAGGCCTCTAAATACCTAATGGACGAAGGGACAAAGCTCTTAAACCCAAGCAATAATTTCCTCTCTTTAGACTCTTCACAGTAAGTTTTATTTTGGGAAGTAGAGAGTTCAATTAGCCCATTTTGAAATATTATAAAGATAAGTGTTTTACGTCAGTTTTGATAAATCTTAACATATAAGAAAAAATGCAAATTAGAATAAAACAGAATTCTTTACTTCTTTTGAGTTTCAGAGTCTTTGAAAAGTATAGTGATCCGTGTCTAAAATGGGGTTCAGGGCTGGACGTGGTGGCTCAAGTCTATAATTTTCACACTTTGGGAGGCTACGGAGGGAGGACTGCCTGAGGCCAGGAGTTTGAGGCCAGTCTGGGTAACACAGCAAGGCTCGTGCGTGCCTGTGGTCCTGGCTCTGGGGAGTCTGAGGCAGGAGAACCACTTGAGCCCAGGAGCTACAGGTTACAGTGAGCTATGATGGTGCCACTGCACTCCAACTTGGGTGACAGAGTGAGACTTCATCTCTAAAAAATAATAATAATAATAAAACAGAATTCAGCAAACTATAACCCTCAGGCCAAATCCTAGCACATTCATTCATTTACATATTGTCTGTAACTGCTTTCAGACTGTAACAGCAGAGCTGAAGAGCTGAATCAGGAAGCCAGAGACTTGACGACCCACAAAGCCTCAAATATTTATAATTTTGCCCATTACAAAAAAACTTTGCCAACTCTAACTCTAAAACAATAACGTGATAGTATATCTCTGGCAAATGCATAACCGACAGATCCGTGCATTTCTTTTGCTTTAATACAGAACTGCTGAGTAGTTACAAGTTGTTAGGATATTTATTTATTAATTTATTCTGTATTTTTATGTGAGATGGGGTCTCACTGTGTTGCCCAGGCTGGAGTGCAGTGGCATGATCTCGGCTCACTGCAACCTCCACCTCCTGGGCTACTCAAGCAATCCTCTGGCCTCGTCCCCCTGCATAGCTGGGACCACAGGTGTGCACCATCACACCTGGCTAATTTTTTGTATTTTCGATACAGACAGGGTTTCACTATGTTGCTCAGCTGGCCTCAAACTCCTGAGCTCAAGCAATTCACCTGCCTTGGCCTCCCAAAGTGCTGCGATTACAGGCACGAGCCACTGTGCCTGGGCAGGACATTTATTAAATAGATGAGTGATCGGGAAAAATGACTGCAGGAATCCAGTTACATCTGCCAAGTTTAAGAGTAAAAGGTAAGAATACAAAAATTTAGAATTTAAATGCCTTAGTCTGTAATAAAGTATGGAATGGGGTGGGAGTTTGGAGACTAGGTTAAAACTTCTGATGAACACAGAGAGAAAAACTACTTACTGCCCTTTCTTACATCAGATGTGAGAACATTTCTGTTTACAAAGGTAATTAGTATGAGCAGTAACTTATTGCAGAATATCCAATTGTTTATTCCTTTGACAGCTTATTTATTTATATGTGTTAGGAGGAAACAAGTAATACAGTAATATATCTTACTGGCCATGAGAGAAAAACATTGTTTTGATATCTGAAGAGTGACATGTTGCTTCTAACTTACATAAAACGCACATTCCCCATGAAAGGGAAAAGCAGCTTATCTAAGGTATTTTAATAAAAAGAGGTTGGCATTGGAGGATCTTGCACTGACACAAATTAACTATATTACTTAGTATCTATCCGCTTATCTGGGAAATACAGTAATATCTTCCTTATGTTTTTCATAATGTTTTCAGAAGAATAAAATGGTAAGAATGAAAGTGGTTTGCAAATGGAAAGTGCCATGCAGCTGGAAGGTATGACTAAAACATAGTGTGTGCATGCATACACTAACAATCCCTTCGCTAGGTCAGGCACAGTTGTAAGCACTTACTACATAAATTCATTTAATTCTCACAACTCTATAAGTATTGTCTCCATTGTACAGATGAAGAAACAGGCAGAGAAAAGCTAAGTCACTTCTTACATAAGGATAGCAGCTGAACTATAAAGCAAATTCAGACCATTCTGCTCTAGGGTCTGTGCCCTTAACCACTATTCTATATTGCTAAAACATAATTTTAATATGTATATTAAATTTCATTTCACTAGCCGACTAACCTGGTTGATTTTCCAATATTCTACAATCTGAGCTGCGCTGATATTCACCACTTAAATGCCAACTGAATTCCTGACTGAAAGGGCAATAGTCAGCAATTTCCACAGAGCCACCATAATAAGGCAAATCTTCTGCAGGTATCCCACTGAGTTCATCAAAGTACTGCAAAACAAATATTGGGAAGACAAGAAAGTAAGAAACATTCTGTATAAACAAGAGGAAGTGCACAGGTAATATCTTGCAATCCTCTAACGCCATATAACACACGATACTAAAGTACTTTTCTTCACCCACTGCACCAAATAAAGAAGACAGTAATAAACCACCAGAGGAGTAATTTAAGGTTGCTGTAGTTCTACAAATAAGCAAGGTAAGTAAATGAGTCTTAAGTTATGTATTACAATGTTCAATTAGACTAATGTTTTAAACGAATGAAATAGTTTTAATTATACTGAGTAAAAAGAAGTTTTAAGAGTTGACAAAATAGCTGGGTGCGGTGGCTCAAGCCTATAATCCGAGCACTTTGGGAGGCCGAGACGGGCAGATCGCGAGGTCAGGAGATCGAGACCATCCTGGCTAACACAGTGAAACCCCGTCTCTACTAAAAAATACAAAAAACTAGCCGGGCAAGGTGGCGGGCGCCTGTGGTCCCAGCTGCTCAGGAGGCTGAGGCAGGAGAATGGCGTAAACCCGGGAGGCGGAGCTTGCAGTGAGCTGAGATCCAGCCACTGCACTCCAGCCTGGGCGACAGAGTGGGACTCCGTCACACACACAAAAAAAGAGTTCACAAAATATAAAACTAATGCATAAAGTTACAACATTTTAAATATATTTTTCAAGAGTTTTTAGGAGGCAGTTTACACGTTGTTTTGACAAACTTGAAAAAATTAAAATCTGAGAAAATAAATGAGATCATATATAAAAAATACTTTGAATACCAAAGGTACAAGGCACCAGATAAATTTTATTGTTCCTTTCTTTTTTAAAGTAATTTTATGGCCGGACATGGTGGCTCACGCCTATAATCCCAGCATTTTGGAAGGCCGAGGTGGGCGGATCACCTGAGGTCAGGAGTTCAAGACCAGCCTGGCCAACATATAGTGAAACCCCGTCTCTACTAAAAAAAATATATATATATACAAAAATGAGCTGGGCATGGTGGTGCACAGCTGTAGTCCCAGCTACTTGAGAAGCTGAGGCAGGAGAATTGCTTGAACCTGGGAGGCAGAAGTTGCAGTGAGCCAAGATCACACCACTGCACTCCAGCCTGGGTGACAGCAAGACTCCATCTCCAAAAATAAATAAATAAATAAAAATAAAATAATTTTATGTGTTTTTTCACCCCTGGATGCAAAATTTTTAAAGATTTCACCCCTGGATCTTTAATTTTTAAAGATGTTACATTTTTGAGTTATATTACCATGCCTATGAATACATTTGCTATTTTATGGTATCTGAAGCATTCAGTGAGCTTATCAATATGTGTAGGAAGCTTAAAATTCAGCAGCTTTATTTTAAGTTAGCTTCTGAGACATCATTTCTGACAAAAGGTTCCTTTGTAAATAGCAGGTAAAGTTGAGGCTTTTTAAAGATAGCTTTGGCAACAAGAAATGTAAAGGTCATGGACAAGCGCAGGGGCTCACGCCTGTAATCCCAACACTTTGGGAGGCCGAGGTGGGTGGATCACATGAGGTCAGGAGTTCGAGACCAGCCTGGCCAACATGGTAAAACCCTGTCTCTATTAGAAATACAAAAAGTAGCCAGACATGTTGGCTCACACCTGTAATCCCAGTGCTTTTGGAGGCCGAGGCACATGGATCACTTGAGGCCAGGAGTTCAAGACCAGCCTGGGCAACATGGCAAAACTCCACCTCTACTAAAAGTATGAAAATTAGCTAGGCATGGTGGCTCGCAATTGTAAACCCAGCTACTCAGGAGGCTGAGGCACATGAATCACTTGAACCTGGGAAGGGGAGGCTGCAGTGAGCTGAGATCATGCCACTGCACTCCAGCCTGGGCGACAGAGTGAGACTCCATCTCAAAAAAAAAAAAAAAAAAAAGTCTCCAAAAAAAAAAAAAATGATAAAATATAAAAAGAAACATAAAGGTCAAATCAGAGATCCAGACAAGGTATGTGGGACCATTTCCTTAATCTTTCAGATCAAATCTTCTTGATGAATCAAATCTTTTCCAAAGCAGAGTTTCCAAGTCTTCTAATTAATTGGATTAGAGTACTTAAGTTATTTTCTTTAAAGATTTTTTTCTGGCCGGGTGCAGTGGCTCAAGCCTGTAATCCCAGCACTTTGGGAGGCTGAGACGGGCGGATCACGAGGTCAGGAGATCAAGACCATCCTGGCTAACACGGTGAAACCCTGTCTCTACTAAAAACTACAAAAAACTAGCCGGGCGAGGTGGCAGGCGCCTGTAGTCCCAGCTACTCGGGAGGCTGAGGCAGGAGAATGGCGTGAGCCTGGGAGGCGGAGCTTGCAGTGAGCTGAGATCCGGCCCCTGCACCCCAGCCTGGGTGACAGAGCGAGACTCCGTCTCAAAAAAAAAAAAGATTTTTTTCTGTGTACATTAGAGGAATTTAAATAGCAAGATTTTGGAAACAATTAGAAAACATAAACAGGTAAAAACAGATCAAATATTCAAATTCTTCTTGCCATTATTATAAGACACTGCTAGAGTTTAACTAAGTGCTATCAATTAGGACATTAGTTATAAAGAAATGGAAGCATTATTCCATTTTTTTTCTAACTTATGGAAAACAAACAGGGCCTTATAAATTAAGAAACTTAAGAGAATTTACTCTTTTAATTACAATGGAGACTACTTTTGAAAAGCTGATTCCTACAATTGTGCCCCAGACCCGTTTTACCTGGTATTCCTGTGGTAAAGGTTTAGGGAACTTCTGCAAATTACACACTGCAACTGCTCTCTGGTCCTGTCTGCAAGTTAACTGCAGTGGGTTACTTCTGAGCGTGTCACAGTAAGGGCTCAGCATCTGCCTCCTGCAAACAAAGAGAAATACCACGGTATCAAACTTTAAAGAAAATATTGCAAGTCCATTAAACAGCCAACAAATGGAAATCCAGATCCTGGCCTAAAAATACAAACCTTCATAATTAACAAATGGGATTCTCAGAAAGAGATGGAGGTAACGTCCCCTCTGCCCTGCAGCTACAAAGAGTGAAATTTTCTCTATTCAATAATCTGACAGTTTGTTTAACTGACCACCTTCACCAGACAATCTTATTTTCCTGTGCAAAATAAAGATTATGTGAATATTCCTAATTGTTACCAACTTGTTCTGTTCCATTAAATGTAATCTTGAAAATAAAATTTGAAAAAAGGGCATGTAAATTATTAAAAGATATTAGAATCTGTTGCACTGTCTTGCAAAAACAACCTTCAAACAACCTGTAATTCTTAGCAGTCATCAAATTGACAATTTACAATATAAAAATTATATTAATATAATAGCAATTTTATAAATAAAATCTCAGTATTCCTAAATAACAGAAATCCTATTAATACTGGTCTACCAAACTGTAATAGAATCACTGACAATTTTCCTCTTCGTCCATATTTCTTAAGGAAAAAAAGCCTGTATTAAATAATTCTTACTTTAAGGAAAATTGAGGAATTGTCTTATTTAAATGAACACGGTGTATCAGCATACATCTTTAGGGAGTTACAGCTTCCTAAGATGAAACATACAAAATACTTACCACAGTTTTCAGCAAATTGGAAGCAGCACAGTGTAACAGGAAAGCAAAGGTTTGGAAGTAATGGCACAGGTCTGGGTTCAAACACCAGCACCAGCCACACTTCTGTGGAAGTTACTTAACTTTCCTGACTTCAACCGCAAAGCACTCAGTGCCTGGCACATGCAGGCTACTCAATAAATGTAATTTCTGCAGCTTATACCATTTTCATAAAATCTTCATAAAAGGCAATATTTTAACTTCCCATGATAAAGCTTCGAATGAATATGGAGGTTCATATTCCAGTAGTTCTTAATCAGTTACTTTCTTGATACCATGAAAGTCATTTCTGTTTTTTGTCTAAAACCAAAAGGCATATTATATTTACTTTAAATTACATAAAATGAGTTTTGGCTAAATGAACAAAGAAGAAAAAAGAAGTTAAAAGTTAGTGATTTTAAACATTCCAAAGTTAGAGCTGTCTAAGATTCATGGCTTACAAATTCCAGAGAGGCACTGTCCAGAGAGCTAGAAAAGGCCTGTCTGTGCTGCCCGATGTGGTAGCCATCGATCATGTATGTCACTTGAAAGGTGACTAGTTAACTGAGCAACTAATTTTCTTTTTTCTTCTTTTTTTGAGACGGAGTCTTGCTCTGTCGCCAGGCTGGAGTGCAGTGGCGAGATCTCGGTTCGCTGCAAGCTCTGCCTCCCAGGTTCAAGCGATTCTCCTGCCTCAGCCTCCTGAGTAGCTGGGACTACAGGCGCCCGCCACCACAATTACAGCCGGCTAAGTTTTGTATTTTTAGTAGAGATGGGTTTCACTATGTTAGCCAGGATGGTCTCGATCTCTGGACCTCGTGATCCGCCCACCTCAGCCTCCCAAAGTGCTGGGATTACAGTCATGGGCCACCGTGCCTGGCCCTGAGGAACTAAATTTTAAATGGTATTTAACTTTAACTAATTTAAATATAAGTTCAGCCACATGTGGCTAATGGTACCACATTAGACAGTATAGCTCTAGAGTCAATATTCACATCAAATGAGCTAGGCAGAGGAGTTGGGTGGTTTATCAGTTTTAGTTGCTTCAAACATAGAAAGAACCTTATTTTAAGTATGTGTAGATTGAAGTGATTCAAATAAGTATGGTTCTGCCTATGCTCACTCAACCAACCCCTTCTCACACTAGTTTCCCAGCAACGGAGAAGAGTCACAGTTGACGAAGCCCAGAAATGAGGCATTGGCTCCTGTGCTCAAGAACCGCCGCACTGGAATCCCTCACACACACACAGGCAGACGGGGTCTGTGCTGCCGGAGGATGGCTTCTATCCTGTGAATGATTCTGGACTTCAATGCTCCCAGGTGGGACATTTGAATGATTATGGGACATTTGAATGATTATGACAGGGGTCAGCAAACTCAACTCTTCGGTCGAATCCTGACCACAGTCTGTTTTCTTTCTTGTCGATTTTTTGTTTTTAAAACAGGGTCTCGTTGCCCAGGCTGGAGTGCAGTGGCACAACCGCACAACCATAGCTCACTGCAGCCTTGATCTTCTGGGCTCAAGCAATCCTCCCACCTCAGCCTCCCAAGCAAGTGGGACTACAAGCATGTGCCATCATGCTCACTTACTTTTTGTAGAGATGGGGAAGATGACAGGAACATGGCCGTGCCCATTTGTTTTGCCTCTTGCTGTATAAGAGCAGAGGTAAGTAGTTGTGACACAGATTGTAACAACCCTCAAAACCTAAAACATTTACTATTTGGACTTTAAAAAAAAAAAGCCTTGCTGGCACTGGCTTATGAATCAAAGGATAGAAGAGAATTCAGGGGACCCACGGCTTTGGTTTTTAAGAATAAAGAAGTAGAAGTCCCTTCTGTTTCTGGTCTTAGGTGATGCTATAATTGGGATCAAAAGGGGAATAAACAGAGTTGCAACTGTTAACAGAAAAATGAACAAAAACCTCCCTGAGCTCTTGCCGCTGCAGTGTGAATTACAGACTTCCCCTGACACACCGGGACAGTGGTTCCCAAACTCCATCACACAGTAAGATCACTCGGGAATTTAGTAAAACAAACTCACACAATGCTAGTGCCTGGCTCTTAGCACAGTCATGATTTAATTTGTAACCTGGGTATGCAGAGATTTTCAAGTTCTCTAGATGATTTTCATAAGCAGCAAAATTTGAGAACCCCTAACTGGCAGATCAGGCTGTAGTGCAGGGTTAACAAGCTGTCCCTAGAGTGGCTGCCGGTGCTTCCGGCTACTGCCTATTATCTTCACATTAGGGTTACAACCCAGAGGTCAGACTCCTTAGTAGAAACTACAAGTGATTTAAATTGCTTTATGACCTAACGCAGGTAAGAAAAGATGAGAATACATTTTCTTTTCTTTCTTTTTTTTTTTTTTTGCAACAGGGTCTTGCTGTCACCCACACTGGATTGCAGTGGCATGATCACAGCTCACCACAGTTGTGACCTTCTGGGCTCAAGGGATCCTCACACCACAGCACCCAAGGAGCTGGGACTACAGGGCCATGCCACCATGCCAAGCTAATTTTTTTACTTTGTAGAGATAGGGTCATGTCGCCTAGGCTGGTCTCAAACTCCGGGGCTCAAGCAATCTTCCCTCTTCCCAAAGTGCTGGGATTACAGGTGTGAGCCACCACACCATACCTGACCCACCAGGGGAAATTTTTTTAAATATAAAAAGAGAAATATAAGCACCACTTCCAATTCCTGGAAGATGGACTAGATAGGCTTTTCCCTATTCCTCCCTCTAAGTACAACTAAAAACCCAGTCTCTGTAAATTAAAGAAATAAAAGACGACTCTGAAGGGTAGAGAGAAGTCACACTAGTCAAGGACTTCAGGACTCAAAGACTGACGTGGTGGTGAATTCTCTCAACAACTGATAGACCAACTAGGCAGGAAATCAGCAAGGATATAGAAGGACTTAACACCATCAACCAACAGGAAGTAACTGACATTTACACAACACTCCACCCAACGTCAAGGACTTATCAACCAACAGGATGTAACTGACATTTACATGACACTCCACCCAACAAAGTGAAGAAGGACTTAACACCATCAACCAACAGGATGTAACTGACATTTACACAACCCTCCACCCAACGTCAAGGATGTAACTGACATTTACACGACACTCCACCCAACGTGAAGAAGGACTTAACACCATCAACCAACAGGATGTAACTGACATTTACACAACACTCCACCCAATGTCAAGAAGGACTTGACACCATCAACCAACAGGATGTAACTGACATTTACACGACACTCCACCCAGTGTCAGAATGTACATTCTTTTCAAGTGCCCATGAAACGTGTATAAGATTGGCCAGGCATGGTGGCTCACGCCTGTAATCCCAACACTTTGGGAAGAAGCCAAGGCAGGTAGATCAGCTGAGGTCAGGAGTTTAAGACCTGCCTGGTAAACAGGATGAAACCCCGTCTCTACTAAAAATACAAAAAATTAGCCAGGCGTGGTGGCGGCCGCTGGTAGTCCCAGCTACTTGGAAGGCTGAGGCAGGAGAAGAACTTGAACTCAGCACCAGAGGCTGAAGTGAGCCAAGATCATACCACTGCACCTCAGCCTGGGTGGCAGAGTGAAACTCCATCTCCAAAAAATTAAAAAAATTAAAAAAAAATAACAAGCTAAGACCATATCTTGGGCCATAAAACAAACCTGAACAAATTTAAAATAACTCAAATCATACAGCATATATTCTCCAACTACAATTCAACAACAAAAAATAACAGAAAAATTTCCAAATACTTGTATACTAAACAACACTTCTAAATAATCCATGGGTCAAAGAAGAATCTCAAAGAAAAATTTTTAAAAATATATTGAACTGAATGAAAATAAAAATACATTGAAATTTGTGAGACAAAGCTAAAGAAATGCTGAGAGGAAAATGTATAGCAACAAACAGCTACATTAGAAACAGGAAATATCTACAATCAATAAGCTCAAAAATCGAGATTAAGAACAGAAAAATAGGCCAGGCACAGTGGCTCACGACTGTAATCCC